>NW_017670420.1:227291-271543 GCF_001879085.1 Nicotiana attenuata
AAAATGTAAATCCCACATTTTTCAAGAGTCTTGTTGGAAGCTTAAGGTACTTGACATGCACAAGGCCGGATATTCTTTATGGTGTTGGACTTGTGAGCCGCTTTATGGAAGCTCCTACTACCTCCCATTTAAAGGTAGCAAAAAGAATACTACGGTACATCAAAGATACACTTGATTATGGAATTCTTTATTCATCTTCTAGGGATTCTAAGTTTGTGGGATATTGTGATAGTGATTGGGCTGGTGATATTGATGATCGTAAAAGTACTACTGGGTTTGTTTTCTTTCTTGGAAATTCTGCATTTACATGGAATTCTAAAAAACAACCAATTGTTACTTTGTCAACTTGTGAGGCGGAGTATGTTTCAGCTTGCTCATGTGTTTGTCATGCAATTTGGTTAAGAAGTTTGTTGGAGGAACTTCACCAACCACAAAAGGATGCCACAAAGATTTTTGTTGACAACAAGTCGGCTATCGAGTTAGCCAAAAATCCCGTATTTCATGAAAGGAGCAAGCATATAGATACAAGGTATCACTTTATTAGAGATTGTATATCTAATAAAGTTGTGGAGCTTGAGCATGTGAAGTCGCAAGATCAAATTGCGGATATTTTCACCAAGCCATTAAAGATTGAAGTTTTTCAAAAGCTAAGGATGGCGCTTGGAGTGATGAAACAAGTTTAAGGGGATGTTAAAATTATAATAAACTTGTTTCCATTAGTTCACATTTATATTAAATATGTTTAGATTAGTTCATATTAGTATGAGATGTATGAACAAGTGTAGACTAATGTGAACTTCATTATGAGATGTATGAACTAGTGTAGACTAATGTGAATTTAGTTAGTGTGTTTACATGAAGTTTAGGCTAGATACATGTAGGAGTTCTACTATAAATACCCATGTATGCTAGCCATTTGAAACAAGTCAAGTTGAATGAAAAATATCATTTCTTCTCCATTCTTAAAGTGAGTTGTGAGTGTTTGAGTGTTTTGTTGTCTCGCTCTCCCAAATTATTTTTTTTTCCAACAACCCGCTCAAAAAGCAGAAAACGTTAACTTTCCCCTCCAAGCTAGCAGTTGCAGGATAGTACAGTGATAGTTCTATATCAGATTTTTTCCCTTGTTTAACAGAGTATAAGATTTGAAAATTATGTCCACAAATTTCATATCCTTTAATTGTTTTCAGTATTTGAAAAAGAATAAAAAGCTAGAATTTGGGTATCGTCTACGAATAACAGGAAAAAGATTGATTATAACTCCAAGCAGATCTCACACCCTTTATTCAACGATTATTTCGTTGTTACTGTTGCTTCATTTTGAATTTTTCCGACGATTTCTCCGGCGATTGCAATAACCCTAAAAAAGTAATCCACAGACCTAGAAGCCGAACATTTACAAATAGTGAAATAATTAATTTTTTAAAAAGGATTTGAAAAAGAGAAGAAATGAAGAAGTAAAACAGGAGAAAGATTTACATAAAGCTCCGCAAAACAGTGCTAACGAGGGCGGCGAAGAAAAGAGAAGGAATGGAAAAAGATGTTTCAAAATGGTGGTGACGGTGGGCCTCACTAGTCCAAATGTCATACATTGAGGGGTCTCATACAACAATGACGTGGCATGTTAGACACAAACTAAAGTTTCTGTAAACTAAAGTTTCTGTAATAAATAGACATCCCCAATATAATATTTTCATAACTGATTACATGGATATTTTGCATAATTTCACAAATGTTCAATATTTTTTAAAATATATATAGGACTTTAGAAACAAGACACCACCTTGGGCTGCGTAGTGGCAAATCCTCTGTCTCACTGCAGGTCCCTTATGTGTTACGTGGAATCGTCTGCAATTGCCTCATAATGTTTTGCATGCAGTTTTGAGCTATTCCACTGCGACGCCTGGCGTCTCCTTTACCCTGCAACTGTCACGCCCATCTTCCCAACGCATCTTTTAATCTCTATGTGATATACCACTATTTGGTCATGCTTATCTCCCTATCCTAAACAAACAAACCAACCCCCCCCCCACCCCCCACCCCAACGTACACTATCAAAATTTTATCTTTTGTTCAAACGGGTTCTTGTGTCATGACATTCTTGAAGTAGTAGTACTGCTGTATAAGCTTCACTTTTAGCGTTTTTCAGGTGAGTTATAGTAGTAGTAGTAGTTTGTTTCTTCAGTGGAGTGCCTCTGTATGTATGTATGTATGTATGTTTTCTTGCTTGTTTTATTGGATTTATAATTAGAACCCAATTGGGTATTTCATGTTTTTGCCAAAACCAATTGGGAATTTTGCTATAGTTTCACTTAAATAGTTTAAGGAATAGATCTTTTTTTAGTGGAGTACCCATAAAGATTTTCTTACTCATTTTGCTTGATTTTCCTCGGATTTATGTCTACAACCCATATAGAATTTTGCTACTTGCACAAAAACTAGTTCTTTTATATGGGCATGCAAGCTCCTCCAATGAGCTATTATAAACTCTATTTCTTTAGTTTTGTAACTGTGGTGTTTGGACTAATTTGCGCTGACAAATGAGAAAAAAATCACCTAGTGTGTTTTTGCCTCCGTGGGATTAGTTTTGTGTTATCTTTATTCTTCTTTTTGAAAGTAAAAATTTTGATTGGTTTATTTTCTGAATTATTAGATTGAATAACTGTCAATTATTCAATTTTTCGTTTGGTTTGAGATGTGAATATGCTTGTTTGTAGGATGGAAGATCAAATTGTGGAGTGGAGGATAGTAGAGCATACTTCTTTAGAAGAAGAGGAGGAAGAAGAAGAGGATAATGATTATGACTATGAGGGGGAAGTGAGAGAGAGTAAGATGAGATGGATTGTGAACAAAGGATTGTGGTTAGGGAAGAAGGTTATGATCACAGGTATTGTTGTCTCTTCTGCACCAGTAGTTCTTCCTCCACTTGTTGTTATTTCTGCACTTGGGTTCGCTTTTTCGATCCCTTTTGGTCTTGCTTTTGTTGGTTATACTTGTACTGAGAAGCTTATGAACAAGTTGCTTCCAAGGTCAGAGCCACCTCTATTGTTGGAATATGGGGAAATGTATGGAGATGATCAAGAAGAGGGATATGATGAACTACTAGGAGGGAAGGATGCTGGTTTTGGTGGAGAAATGGTGATGGAAGATGAGGAAAAGAAAGAAATGGAGGATTCAAAAGAAGGGGTTGAAATGAGGATTCAGTTGGTGATGGACGAGAGCCGGGGATACGAAGATAAAGACTTTGGAAGAGCTGAGGAAGAAAGAGAGATCAATGTAGATGATGGTGGCAAAGAGGAAGGATATGAAGAAGATGTCGGTGAATACTTGGAAGGAGAGAATGAGGGACCAGTGAAGGAGATGAATTTAGAGACGAAACGAGGGAAAGAAGCAGAAAACTGGGAATTTGATGAGAAAATTAAGAGAACTGAGGGTTTGGATTTGGTGGCCAGAGAAACCAGGGGAGAAAATGAGGGTGAAAAAGGTGTTACTTTAACACCAGGTTTGCCAGAGAGGAATTTGGTTGAGGTATATGTAGGCGATTCAGCGAAGGAAGATAACCGCAGCTTAAAGAGTTCAGAAGTAGTAGAGAAGCCAACGGAAAGCAAAGATGAGAAAGTAGAAAAGGAGAGCATAGAAGTAACAAAAACTGAAACAGGACCTGAGGTTATTTCAGAAGAAAAGGAGAGCATAGAAGTAACAAAGAAACCAAACATCAGCAAAAGCTCAAAGAAACACCACAAAAAGAAGAAAGCAAATGAAGTGAGAACTGCTGCAATAATAGAGAAAGGGGAGGGGTTAAGCAACAAGCAGCAGGAAGATAGTAATGTGAAAATGGTAGAAATAAAGGAAGAGGTGAGGGATGAAGTCAAGGTGAAGCAAGACGAGAAGCATTTACCAGTGAAACGAGAGACCAAAGAAGGAAGAGACGAGGTCAATCAAAGTGGTGTTTCCAAAAAGGCCAAGAAAGCTGATGAGACGGAAAAAGCATCGCCCGGAAGAAGAGATGCGAGAAATGGCGAGGATGCTGCGCAAGCTACGAATTCAACTGAGGATCATAAAGCAGTATCAAATGGCAAGCATGTTGCTAAAGATGCTTCTCGCCAAGTGGAAAGCGAGGATAAGCCGGTGGCTGCAGAAGACGCTCAAAGGAAGGCAGCTGATGTCCATGGGAACCTTCCATCTGAAAGAAAAGGGACAACTGATCAAAAGAAAAATGTGAATGCGAGTGGTGTCGCTCGTGTACCTGGAAAAGCAGGGATTCTTGAGGCCAAACACACCAAGGTCAGTTCTATTTTTAAATCAGCCACCTTAGTTTGTTCCATTGGAAAAATTAATGGAAATTCCAAGAGGGATATCCTCTTGTATATCGTTGCTTCTCTTGTTCAATGTTACTCCGGAAAAAAATGATCAATTTGGTTGATAACACACGTAGGCTACACTAGCTGGCTTTGTTTCGTATACTTGCTGTTAAAATTTCTTTGAACAGATATTAGTAATATTCAGATTTTTTCCTGTCTTAACTTACTCGTGGAAGAGATATTCCTTAGTCTTAGCAACAAATGCCACTCTTCATGAAGAAACCTAAACTGCATCTGCAAAGGAAAGAAAAATACTGCACATTACATAAACTACTACTGTAATTATTTCCCAGCATTTAAATAAAGTATGAGTTAATAATTATATGTCTCTCCTCCAGATACTTTGTGTGACAAAGCATAAAGTACACTGATGACTAAAGAGGGTCCTAAGGAGGTTCATAATCCTCCAAAAGGAAGTTAATAGTGTCAAGCAGTGTGTATGGACTAAGATGAGACTAGGGTTTCATCTGTAACATATATCATGGTGCAAGTACAGAGCATCAACCGATGGCCGTTAATCCAGGCATTTGTCTATGCTACGCATGATGTCAGTTACGAGATTCTAGTAACTGTTGCGCAGCTTCTTGTGAATATTCTGCTAATAAGGAGATTCATTTTTAAAAAAAAAGGTAACTGTCATAAAGGGGTGTGTTCCTCTCTTTCAGCCCTTGCAGGTTAGAGTACTGGTAGTAGTTTGTTTTACGTTCACCTGGTTTCGTTCCTTGTAAAGCTCAAGTGTGGACTCTAGTTGCTCATTTGTTAGCGGAGAGGTATAATTCTGACTTCATTTCTTGCATTAGTTTGGCTATCTCCTTCCATCGTTTTTAGCGCTTTCTTTCATTTCTTGCGTCCCGAGTATTTTGTTCCATAGTCTTGTCACGGGGTGGTCGTTACAACATTAGTGTGAACCCACTTGCATCGGCCTTGGCGGGTTGATATATCCAGCACTTGTCTCTTGTTAGGACAAGAAAGTGAAGATTCTGAGTTTTGAAGTCTTTTCTTTTGAGACCAGTTTATCATCTTTCTTTTTTTCTTCTTCTGGGGGTAGGGGTACCTCAATATACTTTTAGTTGATGAGTAATAGTTATGTGAAGAGAGGCTTAAAGTATCTCCCTTGGAGAGGGAGAAGATTCTTCCCTGTGGAAGAGTGGGATTGCATTTTACTCTCTGTTAGCTGTCTTAGCTGTCCAATGCCTTTCAAAGTTCTGGGAAATCCATAGAAATTCGTCTTTATCTTGCAAACCTCAAAATTTGTTGGTCCTCCATTTTGGACTTAAATTCCTTTTGTATTGATTTTTCCCCTTTAAAGTTGTTTAGAGTTGTTTCAGATTCCCTGTCTGGCTGTCTGAAAGCCAGGATTCTGTGAATTCTGTGTGTTACTTGCTGCTTGTTCAAGTAAGATAACCAACTGTTCTAGTCATCCCCGATTGGGAATTTGGGGTTCTGTGTGTGGGTTAGGAGGTAAAATCATCCAAAATCTTTGCCCTTGTGGAGTATTGCTAGACTAGTAAAGCGTCACTTATCTGCCAGGTTCATAGTTGCTATACTCTTGCTTTCTAATACCTATAGACAGCTTTTTCAAGAGAGAAAAACTAATGGGCTTGATGGGGAATTGGGTGTTTCAAGAACTGCCATTCGCGTCTTGCACTTGTGGCTTGTGTTTTGTTGATTCATTGAAACCAGTAGGATGTGATGCTGCAGTTAAGTAGCCTTGTAGCAATGAGTGTTGGTGTGCCTGTTGCCTTTGGTTTGAACTATGTATACCATCAATTCAATTTTATGCAACCATATGCCTCAACTTCAAGTTAGTTGGTGGCTAGCAAACGCTAGTGCTATTGGTATCAATGATGTCTGTACACACATTGTCTTTCTTGACTGCTTACACGTGTTTCCTTGACAGCTTCTTATGGTATTTTTTTAACACGCTGCGTACTTGTTTGGTTACGTTCATTTTTCTTGTTTTTGCTCCTGCCTGCTAATACATTTGAGGCTATGAAGATTCATTTTTCTTAATTTAATGATGTTGCTAGGAGTTCTACAGTGAGGAGATAATATGGGAGAAGATAAATGCAATGAGAACAATCGTTGGATACGGAGCCACACCTCAACCTTTGTTGGTAGATGAACTAAAGGCTTTATACATCTTTACTGGAGTGGAGCCACCATCTACGTTCAAGAACGCATCCGAATTAGCAGAAGTGAATGACAAGCTTCAGTTTCTTATGTCGATTGTGGGAATAAAGTAAACTTTTAGTGCTAGACTGGGCTGTTTTCTTTGATCACTTTTTCTGTTGGTTTGTCAAATTTGACCTTGTTACTGAGCTTGTGTATCATCATACTAGAAATTATGTAGAAGATGTCTTGTTTTAAAATCGTTTGAATGAATGTTTTACTTTGAATGAATGTTTTACTATGAGTTTAGGCTCGACGTTTCTCCTGTGCTTACCATGGCGGTTCTTGGGATGCTGTTGGTTCTTGAACAGGGTTCTGCTATATTTGTTCTGGTGGATGAATTTGAATAGCTTCTTTTTCTTTTTTCTTTTTCTTTTTCCTCCATCGAATTTGAATGCGTAGGTTCATTTTGGTTGTCGCTCTTGTGATTGTCAATCTAAATTTGATGTTTTTCCTTTTAGGTTCATTTTTGTTGTCGCTCTTGTGATTGTCAATCTAAATTTGATGTTTTTCCTTTTAGCTTTGCCAGTCTAATTTTGAACTATGGTAATAATAAGAAGCACTTTTCCTGCAACTGATCTCAAGATAGGTGAGGGAATATAGTGTAGAATTTATGGAATGAAATCTAAAGCAGCACTTTGAAGGCTCAACCGTTTTGAATGATTTTGGTGCTAAATTTTTCTGCTTTTCTACAACCGTTAGACCTCTTGGAGGTGATAGAGCTTCTTGATGTTCTTTCAAGCACTCCAATTATCCTTGAAAATTCATCAACAAATATGATAATGTTATAAATAGAATTCTATTTATGGTGAATCTCTATATTTAGAGAGATTCTAGGGTTTATTACTTGGTGGCTAAGTCAACCTCTCCCTATAAATAAAGAGTTCTATTTTATTGTAATTCATGCCAAATCAATAAGAATTCCCTCTCTCTCTACTTTTCTCAGCAATACTCCTTCTTCTTTTATTGTTTCATAACACGTTATCAGCACGAGACTCTAACTAATTGAGTAGAAGCTTTGGGATTGATCATAATGATTGTCAATTGTTCTATGAATTTCCTTCATGCTTAAATTTTGGATTTAAGGTAAGTATTTTATTTTGTTTTTCTCTTTTAAATTCTTGAAATTCTATAATTTGATTTTTACAAGCAAAGACAACAAAGTTTGATTATAACTTTAATGGAGTTTGTAAGAAATTATAACCACCTGAAGTGGTAAAATTTCTATGCCTTGCCATGATCAAATTCATGTATGATTGTGGGCAAAGAAGTGGAAACTCGTCCCATTGAATTTGCTTCATTCTCATTCCCTTAAGGGAATGTGGTAGTAATATGTAATAAGTCTGAAAGAAGACAAAATTATTACCGTGAAGGTATCAATGAATGCGGACATGGCAATAGACGAAATTATAATCGTCATCATTGTGATAATGAGAATAATAAGGATTCTCAAAATAATCCTTCACTCTGTGAAAGTAATATTTGTCATTTGACATGAGATTTTATAAAGTACATACAGATGACTATGGTCAATTCATGATGTGAATGTGACAACATCTGATTTATGAATACATATTCATTCTTGGAAGAATATGAACGTGCTAGTGATAGTGAATATACCACACTCACCTCTAAAAGGAGGTTTGAGATGATATAAGAAATCAATGTCATTATTATGGCATGAATGGTCATTGGTCACGTACCTATTGTACGCCAAAATATTTTTGGCAATGTGATTATTAAAAGACAACAATAATGCAAGAAACATATCTTGCATATAATTTTGACCATGACCATAAGGGTATAACTTTCTCCTTAAAAGAGATATTCACCATATGGGTGTTGATGAATATGTGATAGTACAAAATTAATTGAGAACTCTGCAAGAGCCAATTAAACTATTTTGGAGAAACACAATTGATTACCAATAAGGTATTGTGTTGTAGTAAGTCTCAAAGAAACTTATTTAGTTTCCAAAGTATAAGCGAAAGCGGTTGGTTATATTGAGACTATAAATAAAGGAAAGATTTAATATCTTCAATTACTACAACTTGTAGCGGAGTAATATGTATGTGAAAAGTTACTTGCTTTATTCTCCAGTTTGTACTACACAAATAAAAGAATGCCACAATAAAGAGAAGTTTATTGATATAAAAATCCATATCATAATAAACTTGGAGTTTATTGATAATTGCACACGTCATGGTGTAAATCTGAAGTTTATCAATATTGATAATTTATTCAGTTGGCTTAATTGGTTTACCCATATCAATTTAAGTATGATGTGCAAAAATAAAAGAGAATTCACATGGGTAAATATTAAAGAACTAGAAAGTTCTTTACGAATTCTCTTATGTTGCTTGTTCTCATTAACTAATATACCAACTAAAATTGGGGTTGAATCCCATGAATGCTGGAAATATTAAAGGTGAATATGGCCCCATTCACCTGCCATGTATACCACATAAGATGCATCTATGAGATGGTTACATGTGCGATTATTATTAACCCGCAACATGGTGTTTGCGAGGTAACTTGATCAATAATTTGATTTAGAGCATAATTTTCGTATTATTTATTCAAGATAGTTTATCTTGATAAGTTGGTTTACATCACAGCTGGTTTAGCAAAATAATTTATTGAGTGCCTCCACTTAATAGTTAAACTATTGCTTATGAGAATAAAATTTTGTATATCAGTTTGATATACGTTATATACAAAAGTATATTATATTCTCCCCTCACAAGTGGTTCAGGTCAGGAACCAAATAATTCTATCTTATTATTATTGATGTGCGGTGTATATTTTGATTAACACCATAACGCACAAAGATGAGTTCTCAAAGTTGAGGAAACAAGTTAGTTTTTCTAACATGAGGGGGAGACAAGATAAACAGTTGAGAAAAAGTTACGTGTAATGAATTATCATGTGTACATCTAGATCCTCGAATAAGATAATATGAACTTGAAGTTCATAAAAGATAATTCATCTGTAATATATTGCAATGCATGCCAGACGCATTTGCTGACCCAAAGAAAGTAATAATATTCTCATTGCAAATGCTCTTATTAAATCCTAGAAGGACAAAGTCTATGGTACGTTTAAAGCGTATAGACAATCGGTTTCAAATAAACTTCTTGATAAAGAAGATGAGCAAATGATCATAATAAAGGAGGCAAGTGATCTAGAAGATCACATGACATAATACTTCATAAAATCTCAAGAGAGATTCAGGTACCTGAAAATATGAATGAAGAGATCTCTATGTCATGTCTCTATGAAAATAAAGTTGGAACCGATATAAAATGTTCGTCGACGACATCTATGTTAGTGCTAAATATAGATGAGGATCTTAAGTCTGTAGAATATAGACACAAAAATATTGGCCAAATGAAAGAGACACAATTCGAATAGAATTTGTTTCATACGAAAGACATATAGTTTTGGACCTTCAGTTCAAACACTTGAAAGTATGAAGCCAATGATATGTGCAATCAGTTTTGGATATCTTATTTGTCTAGCATGACATGAAAACTTGATATGGATCTAATTAAAATCTATTATATGACTTATATGACAGTCCATGAAGGATTTAAATCGCTTGAAGCATATACAATTCTTGATCTTGAAGTATCACTTCCTCAGTGCAATTTGCGCACAAATGTATCTTGCTATAACTATAGGCATGATAATATGATACCAAGAGTTTTCACCTCTATGTGAAGATATTGAACTAACAATTCCAATAAAATCATATGAAGACAATTCATCTCTATCAAGAATTATGATTTCAAGGTGCAATATATTCATTCAAGTTAAAATGGCTGATTTGTTCATCAAATCTCTACCAAAGATCTTTTGAAGATGGTGCACAAGATTGGAATGCAAATGCTTAAAGATGTGAATTGATGCTCTCATCAGGGGGAGTTAATACGCGTTGTACTCTTTTTCCCTTACAAGGTTTTGTCCCACTGGGTTTTCCTTGCAAGGTTTTTAACGAGGCAACCAAAAGGCGTATTGTAGATATGTGTACTCTTTTTCCTTCTCTAGAATTTTTTTTCCCACTGGGTTTTATTTAGTTAAGGTTTTAACGAGGCACATTATCTGTTGAATAGACATTCAAGGGGGAGTGTTATAAATAGAATTCTATTTATGGTGAATGTCTATATTTAGAGAGATTCTAGGGTTTATTACTTGGTGGCTAAGTCAACCTCTCCCTATAAATAGAGGGTTCTATTCCATTGTAATTCATGCCAAATCAATAAGAATTCCCTCTCTCTCTACTTTTTTCTGCAATACTCTCTTCTTCTTTTATTGTTTCATAACAGATAAAGTATATTTGCTTCTTATTGCACCCAAGGGCGTGGCCTAGTAATCAATGAAGTGTGTATATAAATGTTAGCAGAGGCAAAGAATATTAGGTAATTGTTTTTTCATGTAGCCACACTTTGATGTATAGAGTTACGTGGTACTTGTTGTTGGTGGAATTTGACACGGAGGCGGACTTAGGATTTTAATTTTATGGGTTCAGAATTTCGACTTCAACAACTAAATCCATCACTTTGTTTGAGTCATTGGTTCAAAGCTTTATTTTTTTCAGCAATTTTAATAAATTGTTTACTGAAAATTAAGGTCTAGGATAAAAGTTACGGGTTCAATTGAACCCATAACTAGTATGTCGGATTCGCCTTTGATGTGGTAGATATCCTCTAAAATTAGTTAAGGTGATACTTATTACTAATAAGAGGTAGCAAATATTTCGTGAATTAGTTAATGTACGCGTAAGTTGGTCTGCAAAAATATTTGTTTCTTATGGATGGACTGTTCGTGCGTCCACAAATATTTATATAAATTAGTTTCACGCTGCATTCTTACTTTCATAGTTCTTTCTTTTTTGATGTTTTGGTGATTTCTTCCCATCTATTCAAGTTTTAATGGATAAAGTTATTTAATATATCTGATAAAAAATGATAGATATCTCGTGAAATTAGTGGATGTCCGCGTAAGTTGACCTGAAAAAATATTTCCTGCTTATGGATGGACTATTTGTCCGTCCTCAAGTGTTTGTATAAATTAGTTATAGCGCTGCGCTCTCACTTCAAGAGTTCTTCGAGGAACTTTTCTTTTGATGTTTGCTTTCCCTAAAAAAGTAGCTATCACATGGATCCAGATTTGGGAACTTTTAGAAACACTCAACAAATGGACGTTTAAACATTAGAATTGTGAAACTTCAAAAAAAAGTATTAAAAAAAATCAAGTGAAAATGACATTTAAAAATTAAAGTTGTGTTTGGACATAAATATAATTTAGAGCTGTTTTTTACTTTTTGTAAACGATTTGAAGTAAAAAATTTTAAAAATAACTTTATGGAGTTTTTCAAGTTTTCGGGAAATTCTGAAATTTAACTTCAAGTGAAAATTTAAAATTTTATTGTCAAACACTGATTCCGAAAAAATAAAAAAAAATTCGGAAAAAACTAAAAGAAATTTTATGGCCAAACGAGCGGTAAGTATCTTTTGTTGGAGAGCTTTAACCCACAGACATCCAAGCGACACAGGTTTTTTTGTAGTAACCGCTAGTGGAAAGGCCAAGAAAATTGGTTCACTTTTACTTGTTCACCATGGACTTTGCACATTCTTTATGAAATAATAAATAAAGTGCTTAATTTACCATGATACCCATATTAATTGATGCATATTTTTAATGGATTTGAGAAAATAATTTGAAATGAGTAATTAATATTGTGGGTATAACAGGAAAAAAGAAATTGTATTCTCTTGATATGCGAAAAGTGATAAGAAAAAGTAAAAATTTATTTTTAGAATACTAGAAAAGTAAAAGTGAACGGAGGGGGTATATTAAATGGCACAGCAAATGGCATCTATATTCCGAGTCCGGAACCAAAATGTGGTTCTTTTGGACAAGTAGCACCTTAATAGGTGTAAAAAAAAAGATGACATTTTTATATATAGCGCCCAAATATTGGGCGCTATACATTAACGTTGTGCCGTTAATATATAGCGCCGAGTATTTGGGCGCTATATATAAAAAGCTGCCACACCCAGGTATAGCGCCCTAATACCCGGCGCTATACCCCTTTTTTAAAAAACGAGTCGTCTTCTTCAAGACGACCATTCTGCTTCTTCTTCCTCAATATTTTATATCCGGTTCTTCTTCTCGAAACTAGTATGTTGAATTTATCCGGATTTAATATTAGTGTTTTATAAAAAAAAATATAAATTTGTCTGTTAATATCCTGATTTATATACACACATAACGTAATATTTGATCACGCTATGCTTTGCGTGTTAAAGGTTTCGACAGGTACGAAACAACTTTATGTCAGTTGGATAAGACAACACTTATATATAAAAAAAATAACCATAATTAAAATTAAATTAATTAGCCTTATGATATTTCAATATTTTTTCCAGTTCTTCCGAACATATAATTTTTTAAAATATCATTAAAAAAATTAAAATGGAAAAGTTCAACTCATAATTAACAAACATAATTTTATTTTATAAAACTTGCAACATAAACAAAGCAACGTCCTATTACAACATAAACTCAGTGATAGTTAGGCATAATAGAAGAAGGACCACCAAGAGCTTGAGTACTATTGCCACCCGAACCAGCCGAAGGACATTTTCGACGGTCGTGTCCTGTTTGCGAGCGTATACCACATCTGCGCGCATAAACGGTATCACTAACATCGATTTGGTTCCGTATACGAGTTCTCTTCTTCACTTGTATTCGGCGTAGATAGGACTTGTTACACACCATTTTAAATGGTTTAGGCGGCTAATAATGCTCAGCACCCACTGGCTGCAATTGCCCACTATATGTGTTTAGGTACTTCGAAACACTATATTGTTGATCAACATAGTTGGTTGCACCTAAAACAACTTGTTGAAAGCACTTGATGGCATGTGAGCAAGGCATGTGGTAGATGGACCATTTTCCACAAGAGCATAACCTTGTAGATTCATTTACAGTATGCACATTATTATCCTGATTTTGATGGATAGCGGTACGAACTTCAAAAATATTTCTTTCGTTATCGTTCTGCAAAAATGAATGCCAATGTGCTCGCCGTCTGTATTTATCAAATCTCTTCATCGGCACTGGCATAAATTCAACACCCCTTTCCATTAATGACGTTGCAGCTGCAGACCTTTCAACAAACCTCTCCGCCATCTGCTTGAACGACATCCGCACCATGGCTGTGACAGGCAATCCTCTTGCCGACTTCAATAACCCGTTGAAAGACTCTGACATATTTGTAGTCAGAGTTCCCCATCGTCTGCCACCATCCGCATGCAAAGTCCACTTTTCAGGGTCATGTCGCATTAACCAACGATAGGCTGCCTCGTCTTCTTGCCTGATATATTCCATGTGCCTCCGAAATTTATGTTGTTGGTGGTCTGTTGCTGCCATCCACATCAAATCATGCAGATCCTTGTTGGGATATGCCTTCTGGAAATTGGCTTTTAGGTGCCTAACACAGTAACGATAGTAGGCATAAGGTTCTTGCCATACAGGCAAGTTCTCCACAGAACTTAAGATACCACCGTGCGGATCAGATATTAGACAGATACCGGAACGCTGTTTGACAGCGTGCTCTTTCAAGTGGTTCAAAAACAGTGTCCACGTCTCTTGGCTTTCATTGGCACAAATAGCAAAAGCTAGAGGAAATATCTGTCCATTAGCATCTACTGTCACGGCTATCAACAGCTTGATATCGTACTTTCCATAGACATGAGTGCCGTCTATGGATATTACGGGCCGACAGTGCGAAAAACCATCAATTGCTGGTTTAAACGCCCAGAACACGTAATTGAATATATATTCTGGTTTACCCTGACTCCGCTCAAGCTTCCATTCAACAACCGTCCCGGGGTTAAACTGCTGAAGTGCAGCCATGTACCTAGGCAGATCTGCAAATGACTTATCCCAGTTACCATAGAGTATTTCAAACGCTCGTTTGCGCCCGAGATATGCCTTTCTTTTAATAATGGTATGGCCATCTTCCCGGTGGACTGCTGTAATGCAATCTTTGATTTTATACCTTATGGACGCTTCGATGTGTGGAATAAGAACAAGAGAAATCAAGTCAATATCCAAGTTGAAGTGATTCCCGTTGAATGTGTCCATTTCGCATGTGTGGGTGGGAATGTATTTACCAACTTTCCACAGACCTGACTTCTTCTTTCTCGCACGCAACATCCAATTACATGGCCAAAACCACCTACGGCAAACAGCCTTGTATACCATCGGACTTGACTCCCATACCTGCATCTCACGACACTCTTTTACGTTGTGCATTTTACAAGCCCTGCTTACGCGCGCTTTATCAGGAAAAAGCATCCCCTTTGCAAGCACCGTTGCTCATCCCACATTGCTGTCCGAATTTCATCAAAATCCCTTGTGAGAGCTTCCACATCCGGCACGGTTGGCAAGTTATCAATGTAAGGAATCTCCCTTGAATGAAACGATACTTCGGACTCGTACACTCTTCGTCTAGGGGGGTCTCTCTTCAAATCATGTCCTTCCTCCTCATCCTGCGCATCACCATCCTCACGAGGAAAGGGTGTCTCGTGTCTGGATTCATCGGCATTGTTATCGTAATCACTGTTCTGTTCCTCACTCTGTGCATCTGCCAGATCCCGATGTAATACGTCATTTTCGGGCAATTGAGTGAGTACGGGTGGTTCAACTTGCTCGTTTTTACCGCACAACCAACAAAAATATAAGCTACTGAATTAATAAATGCTTTCCATATGGCTATATCACTTCACTTACAAGTCGTAATGTGATGAAATTCCATGATGAACATTTTCAATTAGGTGATGACTACTGGATGGGCCACTTGTAAAATTTATATCCGGCCGGTACCCCCTGTTAAATATATGAGCGTTAATACAAACTCAATACACCAAAAATATACATAATTAACACAAATGAAAATTGAAGTTTACCACTCGTCTTGTGAATTATGGAAAGCAGGGTATAAATTATTTTCTCGCTGCTCATTCGCCGGCGATGATAAGTTTAAATCAAGGAAAACTCTTTCTCCGGAACCTGTCCGGCAAAACTGCTCCAGAATAACCACCCGATGACTGGGGGTTATCTCTACTACGCACAATCTTGTTTTTTGGAACGTCTTCGACCTTCACGTACATCTACAACATTGTGATTACAAGAAATTCCCGGCATTCATCCGGAGTCCTCAGAAAATCACTCAAAGTTTCATCATCGTCGATGTTAAACTCCGAGTAAAAAGCAACCCCTTGCGGAGTGACGGAATACGGATATCTTCCGGTTACTTTAAGTATCAATGAACGTTTCCTCACACTCATTTTTTTGCATAACAACGATATCAATTTATCGTACTCCATTGTAAGTGGCAATTTAACATGACACTAAGCAGGTAAACTGTAGCCCACGGAGTTATTCTCCATCATAACCTCACCCCCCCAATATAATGGAACTCTTATTCTACGCTCTTCAGACATAATGAAAAAATGCTAGAGAATTTAACAACAATAAATGTTTCAAAAAGAGTTAAAAATTTTTTTGAATGAATTTCTATACAATCCTAACCTCTGTATATAGGAAATGGCTAGCCGGGAAATTATTTTTTTTTATATATAGCGCCCAAAAAGTGGGCACTATACGCTTTTGAATTATTGAAGTCAGGAATTATTGGTGGGGCCAGGAAAAAGGTGTATAGCGCCCAAATACTGGACGCTATACATAAAGTTTTATGTATATCGCCGGGTATTTGGGCGCTATACCTGGGCGCGCAGCTTTTTATATATAGCGCCCAAATACTCGGCGCTATACATTAACGGCACAGTTAACGTTAATGTATAGCGCCCAGTATTTGGGCGCTATATATAAAAATGTCATCTTTTTTTTACACCTATTAAGGTGCTACTTGTCCAAAAGAACCACATTTTGGTTCCGGACTCTCTATATTCCATAGAGTCTGTTTTAGACGGAAGGAACATGGAGAGAGGAAGGAAGACGTAGGGTCGAATTATAAGAGTCGTGCTTGAGATAGGAAAAAGAAAAGTTGATCAGTTCGTGCAGGGTTGGAAAACTATACCGCGGTGGAAGTTGGGTTAAGTGGTTACATAAAATAATTGGTTTGCTCTTTTTCATGCACCTGATACAATTTTCTTATGAATTGAGTTAGTAAAAGTTTTATATGTTTCCAGCTGAATTTGCCAACTAAAAACTCATCGTAAGACACATAATGATCAACTTTATAAAGATTTCTCTATCTTGAAAGCTTGATTGATCCGTGTACAACCTCACTTTTGAGCGCGCTATAGTGAAACTCAAGGGAAGAGCTTATTTACTATCAAGGAGTGTGATATGACAACTGAGATCTTTTATCTTTAATTAGAGGTTTTAGATTTGAAACCTTGAGAATAACAAATTTCTTGACAGGCTTGAAAACCTTACGCTGTATTTTAGGATTTGACAATTTTTAACAATTTTGGTAGAATTTTGCTCATTGTTTTTGTATCAGAGGGCACATGACCCCAAGCTTCATCATCTGCTTCGGGAAGACCAGCTTGACCTTAATGTTTCCATATCTACTGGCAGTTGTCATTTTTATTAGAGAACAAAATAAGAGAAACTTATAAAGAATTGATACCTTTCTTAGTTTTTGACGGCACGATATTCATCAAGTAGCTGAAAACAGAGTGCGTAAGATCCCAAAAAAAAAAAAAATCTCTAATACCGAAAATTGTGTGGCTATTATAAGGGGCTTGATGTCACTTGATTGATATATTATTTCCATTTTTATCGGATGTCCCCGAAGGGACGATAAATTATTTCCATTAAAGAAATTCTAGAGTTCCTAATGCATTACTAATAACAAGGTCAATTAAGTGTATCACAAGTTTCGATGAAAATCTTTAGACAATTTCAGAGGGTAATATTCTGGACACACAAGATTATATTCAACAATTTTGAAGACATGCGTTATCTTCAAATTAACATCATTTACAAATACCACTTGAAGATATATGTGAACATTTACATAGAATACAGTTGAACAAAAGATGATACATGGAATGTTTATTCAGTGGGCAGGAGCAGGAGCAGGAGCCTTTAGAGCAACATGAGCGGAAATGAGAGAGATTAGTGTGAAGAGAGTAGCTAATAGAGAAAGGCCCGCAGACACAAAAATCTTGTTGAAGAAACTAGTGGGCTCTAAGTCGGCAGCTCGGCTCAATTCCAGGGTAAAACCATAAGTTGCAGCAGCGCCTGAAACTAGTACATTTGCTATGATCTGCTTCAAATTAACAGATATATTTGAAACAAGTCAAAGAAGAAGCGTATGAAACATTTTGAAGAGCTTTGGGACTGGATGCTAAAACTGGGTACCACATATACACACAGTGACAGAGGTTCATACCATGTCACCAAATAGATCTAACAAACTGACTCCAATGCTTAGCGACAGTACTGTTTGAAAGAGATTATACGCAATTCCCACGCCAATGCAACCCAGCATGTAACTGCAATTAATTGCCATATCCAACATATTAAAAGAATTTAATAAAGTAACCGAAAAAATAATGCAATTACAACACATAAGTAAGGTAGAAAAGAATGGACTATATTTCAACTAATTACAATCACCTTATCTCTGCATTATAATATGTAGACGGTCAAAATGGGCCTTCCCTGATTTTGTATGGCTAATCGAAACCAGGGTGGCAGACTAAAGCTTGGCCTCGCATTGTATCGAACCATGGCACGAAGATGGGTTGCTAAGCTCATTAATCAGTAATCGATCAAGAACGAGATCAGCCGTAATCAAAACCGAAATGGGATAGAGATCGAGCGGGATCGAAGGAGGCCTGCTAAAGTCGAATAACAGAAAGCCGAGATATCCGTGATCGGCCAAGGATCGTGGCGAAAATCTCGGCACGTATCAAGTCAAGACCGGACATTTAGCCAATCATGGGATTTCCTTCTGTATTTAGAATTGTACCATAAGTAGAATTCCTCTACTATATAAAGGGGGTTCTAATCATTTTGTAATGATATATTTACGCATAACAAAGCAATACGTTACATTTTATCTCTTAAGCTCTGTTGTTCAGTTCATACTTTTCAATACTATACTCAGTTGGTTCGAGGGCAATCTAGCTCGAGGGCCATAACCGCTCATTGTATTGGTTTGCTTTATTTTGCAGTTAATTTCTAACATTAATTCTCATATTTCTCAAGTTGTGCCAAGTGACAGATATCCTTAAAACCACTTATAAATTTAATTGTTATCCAATTTTAAGAGTAAACATAATCCTTGAAACATTAATCTCTGCATTATATTGCTAATCTCTACATAACTTGTCTATAAACCAGTTACTAAACGATCCTAAACTTGTCCAAATTAGCATCAAAACGGTCAGTATTAGATTCTGATCGTTCTGCTTTGATATTGTGCTTCTACAAATTAATATATATTCTTCCTTTATATAAGCATAACAACAAGAATTACCGAGGGGGGTGTAAGAGAAATAAACTTACATATAAACACGAAAATCAGTGAACTTTGTTTGAAGTTGCTCGTCAGTGTAGAAAAGGCTTTCATTGTCGGAGTACTGGGAGCTCATAAGAAGAATGACGAGTGCTCCCACAAGGCATACAAAGGCAATAAGTCTGACTACCAATATTACTGCTTTTCCCATCTTCTTCAAACCTTCTCTATTCCCTCTAGCCTGATTATTACCAAGTATTCTTCTTTATCCCTCTTTATTTATAAGATTTTAGGAACATTAAATTTGTCAACTCTTTGACTTGAGAGTTTTGATGAGGCATGTTATATATCCTAGTACTCGTCACGTTCAATGATTCCACATATTTTGTGAATGAAAACAAAGGTTGGTATTAGATTTTAGAAAAAATTTCCCAAGATTTTTGAATTTTATACTAGCACAAATTTTGTATAGGTTACACGTGTACAATGGTTTTAGGTATAATGCTAATCATAACTCATAAGGTTGAGTGCTTGACAATAATTATGTGCCAGCACAAATTGTAAATGGACGGACTATGTTAGAAACGCTCGTAAGAATGTAATGACCTGACCGGTCGTTTTGAGTATTTTAGCACCGACTTCCCTATTTGATGCTTTGCATATTTATCTATTCTATCTATCTATACTATATTGAAAGTACGAAGGCCCTTAGCGAAATGTTGTTTGCCTTTTTTACCCTCTTAAGCTAGAGTTCACACTAGACAAAATAGTTATTTGATTATTTTTCTAATATTTAGTAATAGTAATCTAATTAATTTCCTAATATTTATGACTTTGATATCAACTAAAAGTTCAATTATTAAATAGCCGTTTTGAGTATTTTAGCCCCGACTCCCCTATTTGATGCTTTCCATATGTGTACTTGTGGTTACGCGACTTGCCCAGGTGATTAGTTTGGTTTCAAGTGAATTTTGGATTTATTGGGGACATATAGTCCCTTGGTTGAAGGTCGTAGTTGTAAGAGTTGACCGGAGTTTGACTTTTGTGTGGACGACTCTGGAATGGTGTTTTGATGGCTCTAATAGTTTCGTATGATAATTTTGGACTTAGACGTATGTCCGGAGGTGAATTTGGAGGTCCGTAGCTTTGTTTTGGCTTGAATTGGTGAAAGTTGAAAAGTAGAAGGTTTGGAAGGTTGATAGATTTGACCGAGGGTTCACTTTGTTGATATCAGGCTCGGATTGCGATTTTGGGAGTTGGTATAAGTTCGTTGTGTCATTTGAGACTTGCATGCAAAATTAGGTCATTCGGAGTTGTTTAAGCTTGTTCGGCGCAAGATTTGAATTTGAAAATGTTCATTAGTTCATTAGGCTTGAATTAGGGTGCGATTCGTTGTTTTGATGTTGTTTGGTGTGATTTAAGGCCTTGAGTAGGTTCGTGTTGTATTTTGGGATTTGGTTGGTATGTTTGGACGGGGTCCCGAGGGGCCCAGATGTGTTTCGGGTTGAGTTCGGATTAATTGGAGGCTTTGAGGAATGGTTGAAATCTGCTGAGGTTTGGTGCTTTCGCACCTGCAATGTTTGGGCCGCAGAAGCGGCTAGTTGAATGCATAGGCGACATTTGGCTAAGGGAATTGGGTCCGCAAGTGCGTACAAGGACGCTCAGATGCGGAACCGTAGTAGCGGATTTGAGTTAAGGGAGCAGGGACTGTAGGTGCGGTGGTTTGTCCGCAGAAGCGGAAGCGCAGGTGCGCACTTGGGTAACGAAATCTATGATCTTAAGTGGAGACCGCATAAGCGAAATGCCTAGGTAGATTATAAGCTTGGATGAGGGTTTTACTTCATTTATCACACTTTGAGTTAGAGAGCTCGATTTTGGACGATTTTGGAGGAGAATTTCACGAGTTGGGTTGGGTAAGTATTTTTAACTCGGATTTGTCCATTATCCATGATTCCATCTTTGTTTTTATCATTTAGTTGGTGATTTAAATTGGAGAAACTAGGGATTTTTGTAAAAATATTTCTAAATATAAAGATGATGATTTGAAAGTTAATTTAAGGTCGAAATTGGATGATTTTGGTATAGTTGGACTTGTATCGGAATGGGGTATTCAGAAATTATCAGTTTAATCGGGTTTTGAGGTGCGGGGCTTGGGGTTGACTTTTTGAGTTGACTTTTTAATTTTCATTAAAGATCGAATCTTTATTATCCGAAATTGCTTCCTATGACTTTTATTTATGATATTAAATTATTTTGACTAGATTCGAGCCATTCAGAGTTGGATTTGCGTGGGAAGGACTTATTAGTGGATTGATTTAGCTTGTTTGAGGTAAGTATCTTGCCTAACTTTGTGTGGGGGAACTACTCCTAGGTTTTGGATTGTTTGTACTATTTGAACGACGTGGAAGGCATGTACATGAGGTGACAAGTGTGTACACAGACTTATATGTGAAAATTGACTGGTTTAGACTCTTAGGTTACATATAAGCATTTCACTGTAGTTGTTATTCATTATTCTATCTTTTTTTATCAAGTTTATTCTTACATGCTTTAATTGAAGTTGTTATTACGTGTTCTAGTTTCCATTGACGAGATCACTCTTACACGCATTTAGTAGTAGTAGTTGTTACATGCTATTCTTTCCATTTTTGAGTTATTCTCATGCGTTTAGTCATAGTTGCTATTTCATGCTATCTCTTTATTGTTAAGCTTATGCTATGCATTAGAATTTGAAGTTTCCATTCCATGAAAATGCCTTCATTGTTGAGTTATTGAAGTTGTTATTATTGAGAGCTATTAACGTGTTCCTGGTTGAAATTATTGGTTATTGGAATACCTTTCCTTGTTGAGTTATTTCTCGTTCATTTATTATTATTGAGATTCTTGTACACATTGTAATTGAGCCGTGGGCTATATGTTGTGGTGACATTGGTATTATTGATTTGGCAATGTTGTGGCATATGGACACGTGTGGTGTGAGTAGATTATTGTGTTGTGATATTGATGCGCATGCAGCGGTATAAGAGTAGGTATTAATGCGCATGCGGCGAGATAAGGTGGGATTTATATGCGTGTTACTAGTAAGGGATTATTTGAAGCCACGCGGTGAGATAACGCGGCTAAAGCTCGTGTAGCTATTTTGAAAAAAATATATTTTTTAAAAAAATAAAAGGCTCACGCGGTGATATAAGAAAGATTGTGATGGTGAATTGTGAAATACGAATATGAGGTGTGATACCTCGGTTGTGATTCTTGTTGTACATTCTATGTTAAAAAGGCTTGTTGATTTGAACCATTATTGTTTTTTCTTCATTCGTTTTACTTGTATTTTTACTTTATTTGATCTCTTATTGTGCTTATCATATCTTCACTATTTGTTGTCCTTTATTGCATTAATTTCCGTTGTGAGCCTTATATCATCGTACTGTTTTGTTGTCCTTTACTTCTTTCTGTTAAGGTTTTATGTCTAGTAGGTGTCAGAACCTGGCCTCATCACTACTCTACTGAGGTTAGGTTTGATACTTATTAGGTAGCGTTGTTGTGTACTCATGCTATGCTTCTGCATATTTTTGTGCAGATTCAGGTACTTCTGCCCGTACTGAACACCAGTGAGTTGATCTAGATATTTTGGATACTTCAAGGTATACCTGCTTGACGCTCGTATTCCTTGGAGTCACCTTCTTCTATTGCCTTTACTATTGTTTATCTTGATATCAAACAGTGTTGTATTTAGAGATGACTAGTGTATTCTCTTTGGAGCTTATGACTCAGTTCCACCGATTTTGGGGATTACTTGACTGTTGTTCCGTTTAGGCTTATTATGACATTTTAGCAGTTTAATTTATTATCTTACTTGTTATTTCTGCTAAATTCTTAATATGTGTTAGGCTTATCTAGTTTTAGAGATTATGTACCGTTACGATATCCAGAGGTTAGAATTTGGGATCGTGACAAAGATGTAAAAGATCACAAGTGAAAAATGAGACTCTTTTAATATTTGTGTTATTTTTTTCTTTTTCTTTTGTGTAACTAGATAGCATACATCCAACATATGTGATATTTGTTGGTTATTGATGGTGAATGAAGACACGAACTTATTTAAAAGGTTTATTTATGATTGCGTGTCCATATAACTTTGAAGTCAAGTCTATTTTAGGTTGCTTTAGAAAAACATGCAATCTTCTGAAGGGAAAAAAATGCATAAATCGATAGATTGACTTGTGACTACTGACTAAAGGTTGGAATAATGGATTCTGTAAAATAAAAAAAATAAAAAAAAATTGTATGCAAACTCGTGTCAAAGCTCGTTTTATCTCTAGTGAAGCATGATAGAATTATCTCATACAAAGCTAGAACTGTCTGTAAACATCCATTGGAGAGTTCTAGGATATCTATAAAAATTACTACTTTCTTTTGGGCAATTTGTTTATTAATATGTAAACAGAAGAAAGGCTTTGTTGTATTTTTTTGGGGCAAATTGTTTATTAATCCTTTGGCAAGCTCTTAGTAAGTTGTATGAGTCAAAATCAAATCAGAGAAATTCGACATGCGGAGACAATTGTCATGAGTAACTTGCGAATCGAATTGATCAATACGGTCGAGGCCCAGCAGTGATCTATAAGACCGAGGTCGAGCAGTGATCAATAAGGCCGAGGCCGAGCAGTGATCTATAAGGCCGAGGTTGAGCAGTGATCTATAAGGCCGAGGTCGAGCAGTGCAGATAGATGTAACAACTAGTTTTGCTTTGGAATTTTCAAAGGGAATATTCTACTGATATTCCCTCTAATTGTACCTTTTTTTGGGGTTTTCTATCTCTCTCTCTAGAAAATATATAAACACATCTCTCTAAAGAGACTAGAGGATCTATGATCCCATATCTTCCATCAGATCCGAGAAGGGTCCGAGGATTCTTCTATTTGTGTATCATTCATTTTTATCAAATGAAAGAGGATCCGCCTCACCGAGATTGGTGAATCTTTCCCTATACTTACATTTTATTTCTATTTAATGTTACTTAATGCATCTTTTTTCATACTATTAAATCTGACCATAATCACTTCCATCATTTATACTCAATTATATTTCTCTATTCATGTTATTCATCTCAGATCTAGAGTCAATTATCCTTAACTAAGATTTACCCTCTATCTTCTTATTTAATTAGTTTAACAAAAAGGTCGCATACTTTTTTGTCAAACAATTTGGCACCGTCTGTGAGAATTTTCTAGTTAAAAGTTTAGTTTTCTCTAGGACTTAAAAATCAATTCTTACCCATTTTCTCTTTCTCTATATACATAGCCTGTATATATGAAGTGATGTGAGGTGAGGAAAGAGCGTTTGGAGAAGCCGATGAGGATGTTTAAGAAATGGCACCATCCGGCGGCCCCGTTTTGCTATGAGCCGACCCCGTTGGTGCCTTTTAAGGAATATAGAAGATGTAGTTCTAGCCTTTTAAAACCTTAAACACTATGTTGATAAACTGTAGCTACTTTAGCTCCTTTTTTTTCCTTACAATCAGTACAATTATTAAGTTTTGGTTATTCATTATGAATGATACTATGAATTTCCATTGAGAAAACTCAAAATGAGAGACGGTGCGATTCTTAGCTCGTTGTCCATCAAGTCACAGGGACTTTCCAAATCAAGGAACAAATACTGCAAAAATACCATGCCGAGGTCTCTAGCTGTTACCCGAGTTCGATGAATGCCAGCTCGACCAAATCCCTCGAGCGCAGAATATCAAAACGGACGACCTTGCCAAATTGGTAGCGACCACTAAAAGCATAACCGGAGAAGGGAACGTGGTCACTCCCCTCCACTCGTCGATTGATCAAATCTAGGTAACGAACGATTTCATTTGGTTTTAACTAAATATTTCTCTAAGTGGAATAGAAGCAGGAACATTCTCCCCGATACGCGAACAAGGAACGATCGTCGTCAAAGCAAATCCCAAGATGCAAAGAGACCATATAGACTGGGACTGGTTTGCTAGCCCAGAAAACATGTAAATCTCTCTGATATATGTAGGCAAAGCATGAGTGCATGAAGCTCACCCTTATTTTGGCCAAAGCGACGCTACATCAATTAAACGAACCAACATTCGGCCTCCTCGCCCGAATCAACATTCAGCCTCCTCGCCCGAATCAACATTCCGCCTCCTCGCCCGAATTAACATTCGACCTCCTCGCCCGAATCAACAGTCGGCCTCTTCGCCCAAATTAACATTCAGTCTCCTCGCCCGAATTAACATTCGGTCTCCTCGCCCGAATCAGCACTCGGCCTCCTCGCCCGAATTAACACTCGGCCTCACCCGAATCAACGTTCGGCCTCACCCGAATCAACATTTGACCCTCGCCTGAATTAACACTCGACCTCGCCCGAATCAACGTTCGGCCTTGTCCGAATCAACGTTCGGCCTCACCGAATCAACGGTCGTCCTCGCTGAATCAACGTTCGGCCTCTCCCGAATCAACGTTCGGCCTAGCCCGAATCAACCTTCGGCCACGTCGCCCTAATCAATACTCGGCCTCGCCCGAATCAACATTCGGCCTCCTCGCCCGAATCACATTCAGCCTCCTCGCCCGAATTAACACTCGGCCTCGCCCGAATCAACATTCGGCCTCGCCCGAATCACACGGCCTCGCCCGAATCAACATTCGGCCTCGCCCGAATCACATTTGGCCTCCTAGCCCGAATCAACACTCGGCCTCGCCCGAATCAACATTTGGCCTTGCCCGAATCACATTTGGCCCCCTCGCCCGAATTAACATTCGGCCTCGCTCGTATCACATTCGGCCTCCTCGCCCAAATTAACACTCGTCCTCTCCCGAATCTACATTTGACCTTGCTAGAATTAATATTTGGCCTCGCTCGAATTAACATTCGGACTCGCTCGAATTAATATTCGGCCTCGCTCGAATCTACATTCGGCTTCGCCCGACTCTACATTCGACCTCGCCCGAATCAACATTCGGCCTCGCCCGAATTAACACTCGGCCTGGCCCGAATCAACATTCGACCTCCTCGCCCGAATCAATATTCGGCCTCCTCGCCCGAATTAACATTCGGCCTCCTCGCCCGAATTAACGTTCGGCCTCGCTCGAATCACATTCGGCCTCCTCGCCCGAATTAACACTCGGCCTCCTCGCTCGAATTAACGTTTGTCCTCCTCGCCAGAATTAATGTTTGGCCTCCTCGCTCGAATTCAACTCGCATTTGACCTAGCTCGAACTTGATTCACAACTAGACCTCGTTCGAGTTATATATGGCAACGTTCGACTTTGCTCGGACTAATCAAAGACACTTGATCACGTTCGAATTAACGCCTACCAACGATTTCTTTGAAACCATCAATCGAGGAAAACATTCAAGAAAAAGAAAATTAGAATCAATAATAAGCAGCAAAAGTAGCATTCCAAATCAAAAGAAGTATCAGAAAAGGCATCTTACAAGGGCTTAATCGCCCGCCCAGATTTGAGGACGCGGGGACAATTGTCATGAGTAACCCGCGAATCGAATTGATCAATTTGGCCGAGGCCGAGCAGTGATCTATAAGGCCGAGGTCGAGCAGTGATCAATAAGGCCGAGGTCGAGCAGTGATCAATAAGGCCGAGGTCGAGCAGTGATCAATAAGGCCTAGGGCGAACAGTGATCTATAAGGCCGAGGTCGAGCATTGATCTATAAGGCCAAGGTCGAGCAGTGATCTATAAGGCCGAGATCGAGCAGTGCAGATAAATGTAACAGCTAGTTTTGCTTTGGAATCTTCAAAGGGAATACTCTACTGGATATTTCCTTTAATTGTACCTTTTTTGGGGTTTTCTAGGGATATCCCTTATAAATAGGAAGAGAAGACTTCTCTAAAAGGGGGGAAGACTCTCTCTCTAGAAAATATATAAACACATCTCTCTAAAGAGATTAGAGGATCTGTGATCCCATATCTTCCATCAGATCTGAGAAGGGTCCGAGGATTCTTGTATTTGTTTATCATTCATCTTTATCAAATGAAAGAGGATCCGCCTCACTCAAAGATTGGGTGAATCTTCCCCTTTACTTACATTTTATTTCCATTTAATGTTACTTAATGCATCTTTTTTCATACTATTAAGTCTGGCCATAATCATTGCCGGCATTTTTTTTTACTCAACTATATTTCTCTATTCATGTTATTCATCTCAGATCTAGAGTCAATTATCCTTAACTAAGATTTACTCTCTATCTTCTTATTTAATTAGTTTAACAAAAAGGTCCCATACTTTTTTGGTCAAACACCAAATAATGCCTTGGATCTTCTCTAAAATACCGGCTCTATATATATTTCTCTCTTTTAATTTATATGTCTCATTCAGGTATAGCTTCTCCAAAAATATCATTCCCACACATATCTTTCAATATATTTTCAATTATCCTACTCTCTCGTTTCAATTCAAATGATGTAATTTAACTAGGCACGAAGTTTAAGAAAAAAGAAGACTTTTGAAACTTTTGGTCTTAAATGTTTAATGGGTAAAAGCTTTATGGGGCCATGATATTTTTGTGGTTATAAAAGCTTCTCATTAAGGGTAAAATGAAGAGTTTAAAGTTGAACTATTCCAAATTTAAAAATATCTCATTTATTTTGGAACAGACTAAATAAGAAAGTACCTCGTCCAATTTAACAAGGAGGGAGTATGAGATCTCAAAAGAATGTCTCTGAGATTCACGCAGTTGGGAATGCAAATAAATGAATAGCTTTTTAGATCCTTTTTTAAAAAGGAATTTAACATATACTATTACTTTCGTTCAGTTTTCCATTATCTCAAAAATCTCGTGTTCGACCAGCAAAAACTCGTATAGTACTTGAACAAAATGTAACTTCTTCGGTTATTTTATATCAATATGATTGTTTTTTTGACCAATGAACTTAAATAATTTAACTACAACGTTGTTGGGATACACGACCGAGACATCATGCATTTTGTTTCCGTTCATTTTAAATTCCAGGAAGTACCAGCAATGTTATGAGTTGTATAAACTTCCTATTAATTTCCAGTAATACATCATATTCATATACTAAATCAATTTGACCCATATATTACGGCTAGAATATGAAGAGCTTATCTGGAATATGTAGAGCTGATCTGGCATTTGGACGGCGAATGGCGAAACAAACATTTTTCAAATGGAATTTGGCTTATCCAGATTCTTTTCCTCTTTTCTTATTGAAAACATAACTTTATGTTTCTCCCTTAATTCTTTTTTATTTTTAGTTTTTTATTAGTTCTGCTAAGATAATTAAGTTTTCGATTAATTTTTGGTCGTGAAATATGACTGTGGACTTTTATATCTAGAGCTAAAATCAGTGACAATTTTTTTTAAAGTTTTTCCTTTCTCTTGTTTTGGTGAACGAATAGTATTGGTGATGTAAACTAAGGGCTCACCAAACTGTATAGAAAACTTGGTTCTCTATCAGTTCCACATAAATAACAGTAAGTAAAGAATACAATAATATTTACGTGAAAAACTCCCAGCTCACGGGATTAAACATCACGACCTACCCTAGTAGGATTTCAACTTCATTAACTGAGCAAACTTTAGATTACAACCTATTATAATCTAGGAATTAAACTTTTAATTCCTCAAGCCTTACCATAATTCTATATTGTAAGCCTCTTTGTAATACTTCTATTACAAAGCTACACACTTGACTAACTCTAGTCAAAATAACCAGAACAATAATGGTTTAAGAGATGTCCTACGAAATTCTTCTGAAAAGCTATGTAGGAATTACAAGTGAATAACATGAAACAAAGACACAACAATACTAAAGGACATAAGAAATTATCAAGGGCGGTTGCACACTTGAGAGAAATCTTTGTTTAGGTTTTGCAAGTGTTAGGTGAAAATCCTAACCTCATATTGATTATATATATGTGAGGTCATCATAGATGATGCAATGGAGTGTCCAGTACGTTGCACGCTCCAACAGTGCTGCTGTACTGTTGCGTGTCAGTGCAACATCTTTAATAGTTGTTAGAGTTGACTTGTACTATGATCGGAGGAAAAGATCTCTATCTATTCCCTATGATATTCCCTTAACCAATTTCATTAAGAAATGAATCAGACATCTGACTAGTTTCTATGAACACTAAGGAACCAATTGTATCAGGTTTCCTATCTGATTCCTTCATAAAGTTTGTCAAATTATCAAAACAAAGGCGCATAACTTATCAATTTTTCCCTTTTTGATGATGACAAATAGAGAATTGATATTCTCCTATGAGAACAAGATTTCACATCGTTCCCCTACGAATCAGCCATATTCCCCCTAGAGACCTTGTTTCCTCGCTTTCAATTTTCTTCCTCCTTTTGGCATCACTAAAAAATTTGACAAGTAAATGCAAGACGAAGTATAGCAAAGTTAACTCATGCCACTTGTTTGCACACATCATGACTACAACAGAGCTCGAGAGTATAACATTGCATTAAATAGACGACGATGCTCATTAATTAGGGAAGAAGAAAAATAAAGAGCTGTACCATAATTACACATATTAAAATTTAAACAAAAACTAGAGTACCACAGTCAATAAGGAAGGACAACAAAAAGACACGGCAAGATTAAGAAGAAACTGACAAAGGGGTAGGATAGGGAACACTGGATGGGGAACAGGAAGGATTAGGGAGCAAGAGCCTTGATGAGACTATCCATCCGCACATTAGCAGCCCTTTAATCGTTGATCAACTGCTACTTCAGGTTCTCTAGTTAGTTCCTTAACTCTGCATTTTCAGCTTTCAAGCGGGCAATCTCTTCTCCCTGACATTATTGGAACCAGGTTCCTTGTTGGCCTGATGAAGCTTAGACTCAAGAATAGCATTCTGTGCCTTCAGACGTTTAATATCTTCTTTTGCAGTAGCTTGAGCATCGATGAGCTGAGAAATAGTGGAGTCGCTTGTCCACACACTCACACTCCTCCTAGTGGTCATGGTGAATATTTGCTTGCAAGTCCCCATTGATGCTCTTCCCAAAGGCACCTCGAAGCGTTCAAGTACCTTAGTGAGCAAGAACTATAGGGGAGACCATGATTTCCATCTTTGAAATCTTCCACCTTCTTCATATGCTCAATCTTAATTTCAGGCAGATTGATGGGAAAGTAAGAGTCTAGTGCTTCCAGAAGAACCAAGTCCGCTATAGAGGCCATAGATCTCCTCTTAGCCCTATGTAGAAACACCTTGTTCACCAACTCAAACAATAGTTGGTACTCTGGCAGGAGTGCCTTCTTGTGCACTCGTTCTCCCGTTTGAATAGCTCGGGGCTTGATGATTAGTTTCTCAAAATTTGGGGAACAAGTTCCCTCTATAGTGGACAGTCCTTCAGTAGGCACCCTAATAATTTTCCCAAGAAGAGCTTCATCCATCACAAAATCTTTCCCATTGATCTTCCAAAAAATTATGTCCCCCTCCACTACAAACATATCAGCATAGAAACTGCGTACCTCCTCCTTATACTATTTTGGACTCTTGATGTCAAAAAGGTAAGTCTATTTTTGGAAGTCACAAATCTCCACCAACTACCTCATGCTTGAGCGATCAAGAATCTCAGAATCAAATGCTCTCCCCCACAAGACTTTCTGCTTCTTCAAATTCGCTCTCCTCTCAAGCTCAGATAGTTCTACTCTTGCCCTCTTTGAGGAACTAGGTTCCTCACTGTCACTTGGCCTCTTTCTGAGAGGCTTCTCTTTTTTCTACTCTCTCCTTCTCCACATTTCCATCTTCACCTTCTTCATCATCTTTTTCAGATAGAACCTTCTTTTGTTTCATATAAACTGCTTTCTTTGATGTTTTCCCGACAAGAGGAGCAGGTTCCTGAGCAGTCTCCTCATCATCAACCTCTACAACATTTTCCGGAGGCACATCCTCCTCCTCATGAGCCAGACTTTTTACATGTTTTTCTCTTCTTCTCCTTATTCTTTTTCAACGCACTGTCAAGTGCAACCTTCTTCTGCTACCTAGTGGTGGGGCATTTTGGAACAGAACCTTTTGTGACTTTCCACCACTCCTAGCAACTATGAACTGTGCTACAGACATATTATAAAGGTCATCCTCACTATCACCAGATTCTCCCTCATACACCGACTTCATCTCAGGGTACACAAACTCAAGGGGACTGTGACAGGTGAAAAAAGCGGTAGGGTCAGCATTGTCCAGGGGCTGTCTCGTAGAACTAGGAGTTTTATCCCAAGTAGGAGCAAGAAACTCCTCTTGGGCAGAGGGACCAGGTCCCTCGGTAGGCTCCCCTGTAGTACTGAACGATTCTTGGTCTCTTTGAGGCACCTGGTCCCCATTCCCTTGTTCTTCCCCCTGAGCTAATGAATCCCCAATTAAACTTTCCACAACATCAACAGGCTCCTTTTCAAGAGAGGTAGAGCCTGTTTAATAGCATCGCTCCCATCCGTCTCACCCTCATTACCCAACAATGTTGTACCGGTAGAAGAGGATGGAACATTACCTGATGTTGACGAAATATTCAGATCAATCCCCTGAGTACTTGGAGTATCAGAAATACCCACACCAGGAGACAACATTTCATCCACAAGCCTTTTCCTTAACACACTGACTTAACGCTTCTACTCCTTCATCTCCTTCACTATTTCTTTAGTGGTTTGAATAAAGAGAGAAGTATAGGTAGTCCTATGATTTGACTTTCTCTATGGTGGCAGACGGAGAAGGAGAAACAACGAACTTTTTATGATTTAGGCTTTTTCGAGTGCGATGGGAAAAGAACTGGATGGTGTAGGGAGGGGACTGTGGATGGCGGTTGGCTGAAAATAGGACTTTGTTGGAGAGGGTTGTGGCTCCGATCTAGATGGTTGTGCTTCATGAGATGGAGACACAAAACAAGTTTCTTTAGTGCCTTTGGGGGACTTAGTTTATGGCAAAGTCATGTTTGATTTTGTGAGAGCAAGAGGACAAAAGGAAGAGGGCTTGGGAGAAGAGGGATGTTCAATGTAAACAGTGAGGGGAGAGACTGACTTTTGGGGTATTTAGAGTGAAAGTAGGGACCAATTACAATTAGGTGTGAGAGAATAGATGGGCAGCCGGATCAGTTTCTAATGGGTGCATCGTTTGGGTTTAAAAGGTATTAGACAAGGCGAAAATAATTAATGACTTGACACTCTAGTAGTTCAAAATGCATATATGCATAAGAGTAACTACTAACCTAGGACATGGGAACCAGATTCCCTGACAAATTTTGAAAATATGAGCATCATCCTTCCAAATAATTGCAATATCATTTCCCACTTTTTTTATCCTATAGTTTCCAAGTGTGTTTACCTATAATAGTATAGAATTGAGTTAGAAGTTTCTAGAAAACACTTTTTGGAAATTGTACCTTACCATCCTTTCATAGCTAATCATCGAGGGACCGGATTCTCAGTTCAATTTAATCATTCCCAACTCTAGACGATTTCTTTGAAAATGCTCTCTGCTTAGTGCTTTGGTGAAGATATCTGACATCTGACCTGATCCTTTGTTTTGCAAAACTTCATATATATGAGTCCTTTTTCAACATTGCCCGTCAAGAAATGATGTCGCACATCAATGTGCTTTGTTATCTTATGTTAAACTGGGTTTTTTGCCATGTTGAGAGCACTTGTGTTATCATACAATAGTGGCACACAAATTCATAAAACAAACAAAATCCCCTTGTTGTTGTTTGATCCACAACAGTTGGGCACAATAGGAAGCAGCTGCCACATATTCAGCTTCTACATAATAGAGTGACACAAAATTTTGTTTCTTTGTACTCCATGAAATCAAGAATGACCCATGTGCCATTCGAGATGTACTCTTTATATCCACCAAATATCCAGCATAATCAGTATTAGCATACCCGATTATGAAAAAAATATCTCCAGAGGGATAATAGAGGACCAGGTCCTGCATTCCCTTGAGATACCTCATAATTCTCTTGGCAACCTTCAGATGAGATTCTTTTGGACTTGGTTGAATCTAGCACATAACCCAACACTAAATACAATGTCAGGTTTGTTGGCTATTAGGTACAAAAATGATCCAATGATACCCCTACACATAATTTCATTTACAAGGGAACCAGGTTCATCCATGTCTAGACGAGTGGCAGTAGAAATGGGAGTATCAATAATTTTTGAGCTTTCCATTTCAAATATTTTCAGCAGCTCCATGATGTACTTATGTTGACTTATTATAGTTCCCTTAGAGGTTTTCGTTACTTGTAAACCAAGGAAGAAATTTAGTTCCCCCATCATGCTCATCTCAAATTCACTTCCCATGAGCTTTCCAAACTCCTCACAAAGGGAATTATTTGTTGCACCAAAAATGATGTCATCATTATGGACTTGCAAAATAAGCAGGTTCCTTCCTCGTTTCTTCAGAAATAGGGTGTTGTCAATTTTACCTCTAGTGAAGCCATTTTCCAGTAGGAACCTGAACAATCTCTCATACTATGCACGAGGGACCTGCTTCAATCCATATAAGGCTTTGTCAAGCTCGAAGACATGTTCATGATATTCATGACATTCAAAGTCAGGTGGTTGCTTAACAAAAACTTTCTCCTTCAATATCCATTCAAAAATTCACCCCTAACATCCATTTGGAACAATTTGAATTCCATATGAGATGCAAAATTATTAAAAAATCTGATGGCTTCCATTCTAGCAACCGGAGCATAAGTTTCATCGTAGTTAATTTATTCTTCTTGATATAGCCTTAGACCACTAGCCTGGATTTATTCCGTTTTGTATTGCCAAACTCATCAAGTTTGTTTCTGAATACCCACCCGGTTCCGGTCAATATTCTATCTGAGGGCTGACGAGCCAGGTGCCATACTTTAATCCTTTCGAATTGATGGAGCTCTTCTCGCATAGAAGCAATCCAGTCGGCATCTTTTAACGCTTCATTGATATTTTTTGGCTCAATTTGAGACAAGAAGGCTAAGAAAGCAAACATGCTTCTTGCCTTGGATCTAGTCTGAATACCAGAGTCCAAAGGAGTGATCACATTTTGAAGAGGATGTGAGCTCATGTGCTTCCAGTTAGACACCTGGGTTTCAAGACCTGAGGGACTGGGTTCCTCCATGTATGACCTATCATTGGCATCAGTGGAAGTATGAATACCACTTCTTTGCTCTGCATCAAGAGTGGCTAATACAATATCAACAACTCTATTGTCAACTTCAGTTACTGTGATAGAGGGACCAGGTTCCTCCAACTCAGCTAGAAGTTATGCTGCATCTTCTTCATTAGTCTCCTTGACTTGACTCATTAGATCTTCCTTCCCGTTTGCCATATCTATAACCTCTCCAGTGACCTTTGAGAAGTCTCTATCTTGATCATCCTTATCATATGAATCTTTCCCACTTGAGTGGTGAGACTCATCAAAGAAAATATGTACAATTTCCTCTACACATTGAGTCCTTTTATTGTGGACTTTGTATGCTTTCTTTGAGAAGAGTAACCAAGAAAGATTCCTTCATCACTCTTTGCATTGAATTTTCCCAATGCTTGCTTACTATTATTGAGAATGAAGCATTTGCATCCAAATGCTCTTAGGTAAGTTAGCTTTGGTTTTCTCCCATTAAACAATTCATATGGGGTCTTATCAAGAAGGGACCTGATCATGTACATGTTAATAAAATAACAAGCAGTATTCACTGCTTCAGCCCAGAAGCTCTTTGGCACACCACTGTCAATCAATATTGTCCTGGCCATATCTTCAAAAATCCTATATTTCCTCTCCACAACGCCATTTTGTTGAGGTATTCTGGGAGTAGATAAATTGTGACTTATACCATTTTCAACACGAAATTCATCAAACTTAGCATTTTCAATCTTGGTTCCATGATCAGATCTGATACTCACAACATTATAGTCCATATTCACTTGAATATGCTTCACAAATGCAACAAACACTGGAAAGGTTTCATCCTTGGTCCTGCAAAATAAGGTCCATGTGAATATGGAGTAGTCATCAATAAGAACGAAGATGTACTTCTTTCCTTCTCTGCTAGGCATCCTCATAGATCCATACAGATCCATATGAAGAAGTTCTAGTGGCCTCGAGGTGTTCACTTCCTTCTTTGGTTTGAATGAGGACTTGATGTTGATACCCAATTTTTCCCTATATATTTTCAAAATAATATATGCATGCATATATAAGCATGCCAAAGGATTTTAGTATTTTTTCCCAACTTTTTAAAGATGTTTAAAATCAATTTTATTGTCCATTTTAGCAGTACAAAATCAGTAATTATTCCCAAAATCATCAATTTTGGTAAAGAATTTATTTTATTCCCATGTTTATACAAATGTGACGACCCAAAGGGTCATCACCTGTTTTCTCACTCATTCTGTGTCTCTGAGGCCTTGAAAACCTCACTTAGGCTTGCCTCGATTTGCATGCGCAGTCCGGGCGCGTAGCCGGAAAGCTTAAATATAAATTCTGTGTAAAAATTGACGAATTTTAATATTAGTATGAATAAAGTTGACTTTGGTCAACATTTTGGGTAAACGGACCCGGACTCGTGATAGGACGGTCTCGGAGGGTCCGTAGAAAAATATGAGACTCGGGCATATGCCCGGAGTCAAATTCTGAGGTCTAGAGCCCGAGAAATGAATTTTTCTGTGAAATTGTTTTTCTGAAATTAATATGGAAATTTGAAAAGGAAATTGATTAGAACGTGTTGGTATCGGGCCCGTATTTTGGTTCCGGCGCCCGATATAGGTCTTATATGTGGTTTAAGCGCTTTCTGTGCAATTTGGTTGAAATCGGATGTCATTTGACGTGTTTCGGACCTAAATATCTAGAAATGAAAGTTTATGAAGTTTGAAGAAAAAGTGATGATTTTGAGGTTTGATTCCTCGTTTATGATGTTATTTTGGCAATTTGATCGCACCGTTAAGTTCGTAGGATGTTGTCGAGTTAGTGTGTGTGATTGGTTAGGAGCCCCGAGGGCTCGGGAGTGTTTTCGGAGGTGTTCGGGGTAGTTTTGGACTTAGGAAGATTGCAGAAAATCTGCAACAGGTGCACAGTGATTTTCTCCTTCGCGTTCGCACTATGCCTCTCGCGTTCGCGAAACGTCAACTTCATCCTTCATCGCGTTCGCATCAACTCCTCGCGTACGCGTAGAGTATTTTGACTCAGAAGACTTAGCCTTCACTTTACTCATCGCGTTCGCACTTATATCCTCGCGTTCGCGTAGTGCATAAGGCTCCCTTCATCGCGTTCGCGTAGGTGTCCCCGCGTTCGCATAGACCAAGTCCTGGACCCCCCAGCTTTCTTCTCCGCGTTCGCATCATACCAATCACGAACGCGATGCCTTGCCCAGTTACCCTTCGCGAACGCGACACTGTTCCCGCGAACGCGAAGGGCAATTTTGCCCAGTGATTTTAAATACCCAAGACAGAACAGTGACGGGATTTTTCACCCAAAAACTCACGAACTCATCTTCTCCACAGCCCATAGGCGATTTCTAGAGCTCTTCTTCACCAAAGCTTCTTGGGTAAGTATTATTTAACTTGTTTCCTTCATTTTCCTTCATCATTTATCAAATTCTTAGGCTCAAATCATGTAATTTAGGGTTGAATTGGGGGAAAATGGGTAGAGTTAGGGCTTTTCAATTTCCATTGATTTAGACCTCGTTTTGGGTCGAATTTGAAAACAAATTGTATATCCGGGCTCGTGGGGAATGGGTGATATGAAATTGGTTCGAACCTCGGGTTTTGACCAAGCGGGCCCGGGGTCGATTTTTGGAATTTTGGGAAGAAGGCTTAGAAAACTATATTTAGGCATTGGGTTTGATTTGTTTAGCTTATATTAATGTTGTAAAGTCTTTATTTCATAGATTTGATTGAGTTGGAGCCGAATTCGAGAGGGAAGGCGGTCGTTGTGGATTGATTTAGCTGTGGAAGTTGAGGTAAGTGTTTGGTTTAACCCTAGCTTGAGGGAATAGGAGTTGAGTCTTGTTTGCTATCTGCTAATTGACCGAGTACGGTGTATAGGCATGGTGACAAGTATCTATACACTGGTGTCTAGCATGACCGTGAGTCCGTATATTGTGTTTATTCCTATTTTGTTGTGACTCTTCCTCGTGTAATTGATGAACTCTATATAATGTGAAGAGTATGGGAAAGAATTATGATTTGTGAACTTTTTGGAGCGTTGGCTCGAATGATAAAGTAATTATTGAGTAAGAAAGAAAGAAAGAGAAAGAAATGTGATTATTCCCTTGCCGGGCCGTATTCGAATATTGATTATCTCCCTTGCCGGGATTTAATTATTTACTTGTGTTTCCCTTGCCGGGACTTCTATTACTGTTTGTCTAACCCCTCGCCCCATTGTTTGTGATTGTTGTTTGGGTGAGGACGAGTGATAAAGCACGAAGGGTGATGCTGTGCACGATTGTGATATGAATACTAATGCACGAAGGAACATTCGGTGCCCTGTTTTGATTATTAATGCACGAAGGAACATTTCGTGCCCTGATTTGATTACTAATGCACAAAGGAACATTTCGTGCCATGATATGAGTGTTTATGCACGAAGGGTCATTCCGTGCCATCACTTTGTGAGGTAAAGCACGAAGGGTGATGCCGTGCACTTTATATGATTGTTTGGGTGAGAATCAGAGTAAAAGCACGAAGGGTGGTGCCGTGCAACTGTTGATTTCCTACTATCGTTGCTATTGTAGTTGTACTGTTTCATTCCTAAATTATTGATTTTATACCTGAACTGTTACAGCCCCTACAACATGCTCCCCCTCCCCCTTGACTGGTTAATTTTTGCATACCTTTATATTGCATACATATATATATTGGACTGCACAGGTTTGTTCGGTAGTCCGGTCTAGCCTCGTCACTACTTCGCCGGGGTTAGGCCAAGCACTTACCAGCACATGGGGTGGATTGTGCTGATGCTACACTCTGTGCATCTTTTTGCACAGATCACAGTACCGGAGCAGCTTTTGGACAGCAGTAGGTGTTTGGGAGCTGACTTCAGTCCAGAGATCCCGAGGCAGCCTTGCTGGCATCCGCATGGCCCAGAGTCTCTTCTATCCTTACTTTAGTTTGTTATCCTTTGTACCGGAACAAACAGAATTATGTTTTTATTCAGACATTGTATTTAGCATTCTCTAAACGTTCGTGAGTTTGTGACTCCAGTTCTTGGGTAGAGTTGTATTGAACTTCCGCATTGTTCTCCGTTTATTTATATTTAAGACTTCCACTTTTCTATTAGATGCTTCGTTGTTTTTATTAATGTCGAGGTTTGCTAAACGAGATAATAAATAGTTGGCTTGCCTAGCTCCTAATAGTACGCGCCATCACGACTCCCGAGGGTGGGAAATCCGGGTCGTGACAAGTTGGTATCAGAGCACTAGGTTACATAGGTCTCACAACTCACGGACAAACTCGGTAGAGTCTGAGGGATCGGTACGGAGACGTCTGTATTTATCCCCAGAGGCTATAGAGTTAGGAAAACATCACTTTTGGTCTTTCTTGTCGTGCGATTCTGTTTCTCAAATACCGATTGTCTTTCTACGCTGTTCTTTCGCAGATAGCGAGAACACGTGCTTCCTCTTCTACCGCGCAACAGCCCGAGCCCCAAGCAGCAGCTCCTACGAGGGGCAGAGGGCGAGGCCGAGGCCGGGGCAGAGCTCAGCCCCGAGCAGCAGTCCCAGAGGTGGAGCCTCATGTTGATTATGATGAGGAGGTTCCAGCCCCAGCAGCTCCGGTGGGCCCAGCTCAGGTCCCAGAGGGGTTTATAGCCACCCCAGTTCTTCAGGACGCTTTGGTCAGGGTTGTAGGCTTTATGGAGAGCGTCTCTCGAGCGGGTTTGCTTCCAGTAGCACCAGCCACTTCTCAGGCTGGAGGAGGGATTCAGACTCCTGCCACACGTACTCCGGAGCAGGTAGCTCCCTAGGCTCAGGTTCCAGCGGTTCAGCCAGCTGTGGCAGTTCAATCGGGCATTGTGACTCAGACCGGCGATGGAGCGGCTATGTCCGCAGATGCTTTGTGGAGGCTGGATTGGTTCACCAAGCTCTTCACCACCACATTCAGTGGTGCTTCTTCAGAGGACCCCCAGGATTTCTTATATAGCTGCCATGAGGTTCTTCGGACTATGGGTATTGTGGAGACCAATGGAGTCGACTTCGCCACCTTTCGTCTATCTGGATCCGCCAAGACTTGGTGGAGGGACTATTGTTTAGCCAGACCAGCAGGGTCGCCATCTCTGACTTGGGACCAGTTTGCAGAGTTGTTCTTGGAGAAGTTTCTCCCCGTTACTCAGCGAGATGCTCTTCGCAGGCATTTTGAGCGCCTTCAGCAGGGCTCTATGACAGTCACACAGTATGAGACCAGGTTCATTGATCTAGCTCGCCATGCTATTGTTATACTCCCCACCGAGAGAGAGAGGGTGCGGAGGTTTATTGAGGGATTGATTCAGCCGATCCGTCTCCAGATGGCTATGGGAGCCGGGAGTGAGATTTCTTTTCAGGAGGCGGCCAATGCAGCCCGTAGAGTTGAGATGGCTCTTGCACAGGGAGGTGGTCATGGGTCAGATAAGAGGCCCCGTCATGCAGGTAGATTCAGTGGTACCTCGTCTGGAGGTAGAGATTCTTATGGTAGAGGCAATCCTCCGAGGCCCTTTTAGTCAGCTCTCCAGGTCTCTCATGGTACTTCAGGCGGTAGTAGTTCTCAGTCGTATTATTCTGATCAGCAGTCTCTCTGTACACCACCAACACCCATCAGTGCACCGCCACTTTAGAGTTCCCGGGGAGGACATTCAGGTCGACAGGGTCAGCAGTCTTAGCAGCCGAGGGCTTGTTACGGTTGTGGCGACCCGAGTCATATTGTCAGATTTTGCCCTCGAGCTTCGGGTAGTTCCTAGCAACAGGGTCCTCGCCCCATGATTCAGGCACCAGGTGATCCACAGGCTGTCCAGCCAGCTAGAGGCGGGGGTAGAGGTCATAGAGGTGGAGGTAGAGATCATAGAGGCAGAGCTCGGACCGCCAGAGGTAGAGGCCAGCCAGCAGCCGATCGTCCCAGGGATATGATGCAGGGAGGTGGGGCCCAGCCCCGGTGTTATGCTCTTCCAGCCAGGCCAGAGGCTGAGTCTTTAGATGCAGTTATTACAGGTACTATTCTGGTCTGTGATAGGGATGCTTCAGTGCTATTTGACCCTGGGTCCACGTATTCGTATGTGTCGTCCTATTTTGCACCATACTTGGTCATGCCTAGTAATGCTTTGAGTATTCCTGTTTATGTATCTACACCGGTGGGTGATTCTATTGTGGTCGACCGAGTTCATCGTTCCTGTGTGGTAGTGTTTGAGGGTCTTGAGACCCGTGTTGATCTATTGCTCTTAGACATGGTGGATTTCGACGTTATATTACGGATGGATTGGTTGTCCCCGTATCATGCCATCTTGGATTGCCACGGCAAGATCGTGACCTTGGCTTTACCAGATTTGCCCCATTTGGAGTGGCGAGGGACCCTAGGTCATGCCACTCGTAGTGTTATCTCATATGTGAAAGCTCGACGCATGGTCGAGAAGGGGTGTTTAGCTTATCTGGTGTATGTTCGCGATTCCAGCGCAGAGGTCCCTTCTATTGATTCTGTTCCTATAGTTCGGGAGTTCCCCGAGGTTTTCCCTTCAGACCTGCCGGGTATGCCGCCCGACAGAGATATTGATTTTTGTATTGATCTGGCTCCGGGCACTCAGCCCATTTCCATTCCGCCGTATCGCATGGCCCCGCCAGAGTTGAAAGAGTTAAAGGATCAGTTGCAGGATTTGCTTGAGAAGGATTTCATTAGACCCAGCGTTTCGCCTTGGGGTGCGCCGGTGTTATTTGTGAAGAAAAAAGATGGTTCGATGAGGATGTGCATTGATTACCGACAATTGAACAAAGTGACGATAAAGAACAAGTATCCACTGCCGATGATTGATGATTTGTTCGACCAGCTTCAGGGTGCGAAGGTGTTTTCAAAGATAGACTTGAGATCTGGCTACCATCAGTTGAGGATTAGGGCATCCGATGTCCCTAAGACAGCATTCCGCACTCGTTACGGGCATTATGAGTTCCTGGTCATGTCGTTTGGGTTGACCAATGCCCCAGCAGCATTCATGGAGTTGATGAACCGAGTGTCCAGGCCATATTTGGACATGTTCGTGATAGTCTTTATTGATGATATTTTGGTGTACTCCCGCAGCCAGGAGGAGCACGAGCAGCACCTTAGGGTGGTTCTTCAGACTCTGAGGGATAGTCAGTTATATGCCAAGTTCTCCAAGTGTGAGTTCTGGTTGAGTTCGGTTGCATTTCTGGGTCATGTTGTATCAGCAGAGGGTATTCAGGTGGACCCGAAGAAGATTGAGGCAGTCAAGAACTGGCCTCGACCAGCATCAGCTACAGAGATTTGGAGTTTCTTGGGGTTAGCAGGCTACTATCGTCGGTTCGTGGAGGAGTTTTCATCTATTGCAGCCCCGATGACCAGATTGACCCAAAAGGGTGCCCGGTTCAGATGGTCAGATGAGTGTGAGGCGAGCTTGCAGAAGCTCAAGACAGCTCTGACTACGGCACCGGTATTGGTTTTGCCCACAGGTTACGGGCCTTATACAGTCTATTATGATGCTTCCCGTATTGGGCTTGGTGTAGTATTGATTGTAACGACCCGGCCGGTCGTTTTTGGAATTTACGCCCCGATCCCCCATTAACTGCTTTCCCTAAGTTCATTTATGCTATTTTGGTTTGCTGGGACGTTCGGTATTAGGATTCGGAGTGTTTTGGGACACTTAGTCCCTAAATGAGAGTTTAAGAGTTGAAAAATGGTCCGTATTCGGAACAGTGTGAAGACGACCTCGGAATTGAAATCCGATGGTTCCGTTAGCTCCGTTAGGTGATTTCGGGGTTGGGAGCGTGTTCGGAATGTTATTTGGAGGTCCGTAGCTCATTTAGGCTTGAAATGCCGAAGTTTGGATTTTTGAAGTTTCCGGTCCGATAGTGAGTTTTTTATCCGAGGGTTGGATTTGAATTCCGGAAGTTGCTGTAGCTCCGTCATGTCATTTGGGATGTGTGTGCAAAATTTCAGGTCATTCGAACGAGGTTTGGTTAGGTTTTTGACTTGGTTAGAATTTGAAGTTCTTAGGCTTGAATCCTTGATTTAATCGGGTTTCCGGTGTTGTTTGGGGTGTTTTGAGGATTGGTGCAAGTTCGAATAAGGTATTAGGTGGTATTGGTGCTTTTAGTTGAGGGCCCGGGGCCTCGGGATGATTTTGGGTGGTTAACGGGGGAATTTTCTAAGTTGTTGCAGCTGGTATGTTTTCCCTTCTGGTATTTTCGCTTCTGCGGTTTGGGAACCGCAGAAGCGGTTTTTTGCTTCCCCTCAGAGACCGCAGAAGCGGTCATCTTTCCGCAGAAGTGGAACCGCTGGAGCGGTCATGTGTCCGCAATAGCGGAATTTCCCCCTTTAATGAGAAACCGCAGAAGCGGTTATTTTGCCGCTTAAGCGGGACCGCAGAAGCGGTCCCTTGTCCGCAGAAGCGGAAATGTCTGGGCAGAAATAGGAAATTTCGAGGGTTTAATTTCATAAGTTTGAAAATCAATTTTGAGCTCGGGCAAGGGCGATTCTGAGAGGATTTTTGAGAGGAGATTATTGGGTAACATTTCTATGATCCTTTCTAATTATAATCTATCATTTAGTAGTTAAATCCACCTTTTAAATTCGAATTAAGGATCAAAAATGGAAGAATTTGGGTGAAAGTTCATTTACTAAACTATTGGGTTTGAGGGAGCATTCAGCCTCCAATTTCTGAGATTTTTATATGGTTAGACTCGTGAGAGTACGAGGTTTCTGAAAATGTGAAAATTATTCGGTTCCGAGACGTTGGCCTGAGGGGCATTTTGGTCATTTCACCTATTTTCACGCCTTAGCTTTAATTTCAATAGTGGAATCAGTTGTTTGCAATATTATTTACGATTTGTAATTTAATTGAATAGATTTGGGCCATTTGGAGTCAGATACTCGTGGCAAGGGCATCGTTCCGTAGTTGACTTCGCACCGGTTCGAGGTAAGTGGCTTGCCTAACCTTGTGTGGGGGACTTCGTCCCTTAGGATAAGATAATTGGTAATTGAATGCTTTGTACATGAGGTGACGAGCGCGTACTTTAGCAAATTGTTGAAACCCCGAATTTTTTACTTAAATACTTGATTTGGATTCTCTTTCATATTTGCCTTACTTTACTTGCTTTGATAGCCTGTGCTAGCGTAGAAGAGCATGTTTAATTGATCCAAGCTGCCTATTTGTTTCAATTGTCTTAACTGTGATTACGTGGGGCATGTTAGGCTAGTATTATTTGATGCCTTGTATTGTTGTACTTAAATTTCTGAATAATTTGTTGATGTTGGTTGCGCATTTATATTGGGACTACGGATGCGGATTCCAGGTACGTTCCCCTTGATTGTTACTTGGGACTACGGGTTTGATTCCCGGGAGATCCCCCTGCACTTTTATTTTGGGACTACGGGACGGTATCCCGGGAGATTTCCCTGCACTTTTATTTTGGGACTACGGGACGGTATCCCGGGAGATCCCCCTGCACACTGATGATTGGATTACGGGACGGTATCCCGAAAGATCTTTGATATCGATATGAGATGTGGACTACGGGACGGTATCCCGGAAGATCCATTGGACAGTTGAAAAAGGGCTACAGGACGGTATCCTGGGAGACCCCCGTCGGTATTCTTGTAATTTTGCCGTATTTACTCTGTGTTTCTGGTTTGTCTTGCAGTTCTATATTTCATTGATCTGTCTTATCACATCGCTGTGTTCATTAGTTTTCTTCAGACTTCGATACTGTTAATATCTTGCTATTTTATTGTTTCTGTCTCAGTAGGGCCTAGACCTTTTCCTCGTCACTACCCAACCGAGGTTAGGCTTGGCACTTACTGAGTACCGCTGTGGTGTACTCACGCCTCTTCTGCACATGTTTTTCATGTGCAGATCCAGGTGCTTCTGAGCAGGCGTACCGCCAGTAGCTGTCAGGGAGCGTATTGGGGACTTGAGGTATACATCTGCTACGTCCGCAGATCCGCAAAGTCTCCTTCTCATTTTATCCATAGTTGTTTGATGTTATTTCGATCCCTCTTTGTATTAGACTATTCTGGTGACTAGAGCAGTGTAAGATTTCTTATAGCCT
>NW_017670420.1:275750-276691 GCF_001879085.1 Nicotiana attenuata
TGAGATTTTTATATGGTTAGACTCGTGAGAGTACGAGGTTTCTGAAAATGTGAAAATTATTCGGTTCCGAGACGTTGGCCTGAGGGGCATTTTGGTCATTTCACCTATTTTCACGCCTTAGCTTTAATTTCAATAGTGGAATCAGTTGTTTGCAATATTATTTACGAGTTGTAATTTAATTGAATAGATTTGGGCCATTTGGAGTCGGATACTCGTGGCAAGGGCATCGTTCCGTAGTTGACTTCGCACCGGTTCGAGGTAAGTGGCTTGCCTAACCTTGTGTGGGGGACTTCGTCCCTTAGGATGTGATAATTGGTAATTGAATGCCTTGTACGTGAGGTGACGAGCGCGTACTTTAGCAAATTGTTGAAACCCGAATTTTTACTTAAATACTTGATTTGGATTCTCTTTCATATTTGCCTTACTTTACTTGCTTTGATAGCCTGTGCTAGCGTAGAAGAGCATGTTTAATTGATCCAAGCTGCCTATTTGTTTAAATTGTCTTAACTGTGATTACGTGGGGCATGTTAGGCCAGTATTATTTGATGCCTTGTATTGTTGTACTTAAATTTCTGAATAATTTGTTGATGTTGGTTGCGCATTTATATTGGGACTACGGATGCGGATTCCAGGAGTTCCCCCTTGATTGTTTACTTTGGGACTACGGGTTTGATTCCCGGGAGATCCCCCTGTACTTTTATTTTGGGACTATGGGACGGTATCCCGGGAGATCCCCCTGCACACTGATGATTGGATTACGGGACGGTATCCCGGGAGATCCTTTGATATCGATATGAGATTTGGACTACGGGACGGTATCCCGGAAGTTCCATTGGACAGTTGAAAAAGGGCTACAGGACGGTATCCTGGGAGACCCCCGTCGGTATTCTTGTAATTTTGCTATATTTACTCTGTGTTCCTGCTTTGTCTTGCAGTTCTAT
>NW_017670420.1:278992-332452 GCF_001879085.1 Nicotiana attenuata
TGACGTGAGGTGACGAGCGCGTATTTGAGCAAATTGTTGAAACCCGGATTTTTACTTAAATACTTGATTTGGATTCTCTTTCATATTTGCCTTACTTTACTTGCTTTTATAGCCTGTGCTAGCGTAGAAGAGCATGTTTAATTGATCCAAGCTGCCTATTTGTTTAAATTGTCTTAACTGTGATTTCGTGGAGCATGTTAGACCAGTATTATTTGATGCCTTGTATTGTCGTACTTAAATTTCTGAATAATTCGTTGATGTTGGTTGCGCATTATATTGGGACTACGGATGCGGATTCCGGGAGTTCCCCCTTGATTGTTTACTTTGGGACTACGGGTTTGATTCCCGGGAGATCCCCCTGTACTTTTATTTTGGGACTACGGGACGGTATCCCGGGAGATTCCCCTGCACTTTTATTTTGGGACTACGGGACGGTATCCCGGGAGATTCCCCTGCACACTGCTGATTGGATTACGGGACGGTATCCCGGGAGATCTTTTGATATCGATATGAGATTTGGACTACGGGACGGTATCCCGAAAGTTCCATTGGACAGTTGAAAAAGGGGCTACAGGACGGTATCCTGGGAGACCCCCGTCGGTATTCTTGTAATTTTGTTGTATTTACTCTGTGTTTCTGTTTTGTCTTGCAGTTCTATATTTCATTGATATGTCTTATCACATCGCTGTGTTCATTATTCTTCAGACTTCGATACTGTTAATATCTTGCTATTTTATTGTTTCTGTCTCAGTAGGGCCCTGACCTTTCTTCGTCACTACCCAACCGAGGTTAGGCTTGGCATTTACTGAGTACCGCTGTGGTGTACTCACGCCTCTTCTGCGCATGTTTTTCATGTGCAGATCCAGGTGCTTCTGAGCAGGCGTACCCCCAGTAGCTATCAGGGAGCGTATTGGGGACTTGAGGTATACATCTGCTACGTCCGCAGATCCGCAAAGTCTTCTTCTCATTTTATCCATAGTTGTTAGATGTTATTTCGATCCCTCTTTGTATTAGACTATTCTGGTGACTGGAGCAGTGTAAGACTTCTTATAGCCTGTGTTGCCCGTGGGTTTCCGGGTCTTGGAGGTTATTTCAGTATTTTGTATTAAAGTGTATGTGCCAGGCGGCAACTATATACATTACTCATGTTATTTAGCTTCGAATATAAATTTCGCAAATGTTGTTACTTCCGCAATCTGTTAGGCTTACCTAGTCGTGAAGACTAGGTGTCGTCATGACGTGTTCATAATTGGTGAACTAGGGTCGTGACATAAATTGATCGTCTTTTCGCATTTATGGGCTATCTGTGATAATTGAGTATTGTTTCTGAAGTTGAGGTTGGTATTATGGAACCATTATTAACGTAAGGTTTGTCCTTGTTTATTCTATCTCCCTATTGTTATATGTTCATAGTTATATGGTAAGGAAGAGTGTCAATGCACGAAGTGTGATGCCGTTCCGTATTTGAGTGTTAACGCACGAAGGGTGATGTCGTGCCGTATTTGAGTGTTAATGCACGTAGGGTGATGCCGTACCATATTTGAGAGTTAATGCACAATGGATGATGACGTGCCATATCTATTGTTTCATGATAAAATTTAGAGTAAAAGCATGAAGGGTGATGTTGTGCCGTTGTTATTATTTTATAGTGAGGTAGAGAGTAAAAGCACGAAGGGTGATGCCGCGCAGTTTTATTCGTTATGTTTATTCGTTTTACCGGTTGATGTCTTATTGACTGTTTCTTGTTATCATTCTCTATTGTAGTTACCGTATTTTTTGCACCTTCCACATGTCCCTCCCAATAGTACATGTTTAGCCTTATTTGTTGTTATGTTGTACGTATATTGTTATCTGCACATGTTTATTTACGTGGGTGTCCTATCATAGCCTCGTCACTACCTCGTCGAGGTTAGGCTCGACACTTACGGAGCACATTGTAGTTACTTTAGATCTGCTGTGTAATTAGTGAGAGAAGAAAAAGATATAAACACTAGTGAAGCATTGTATCAAGAAAAGAAAAGAGACATAGAGATTAAGCTGTTGGTGTAAAGCTACATCATCCATTCTGTACTTAAGAAATATCGATCACTGAAAGAGAACACCCTTGCAACCCAAAGGGACTGGACTAGGATTCACATTGAATCTGAACCAGTATAAAAGTTCGGGTGTCTTCATTTCCTGCATTTTATTTCTGCATTTACTATTATCCTGTTCTTATTTCTAGTTGACTAATTGGTAAACTAGTCAACTACTTATAAATTTTAATTAATAAGCAACCCCCCCTCCCCCCCTTGAACTTTCATGTTCTTGATTTTATAGATTTGTGACCTCCTCCTTCTCTCCCTTATTAAACTGTAGAAATATTTTGAGCTGGAATCTCCTTCCTCTGCCCATATATATATATATATATACTAGTTTTAGGGTACGCGCTTTGCGCGTGTACCCCATATCAATGAATATACAATTTTTTAAAAATCACATTGATAATATTTAAATATTGTCTTTGGTTATAAAACAAAAAGTAAATTTCTTGAATGATGAATGTTGATCCCATTTAGCTAACACAACAAAGAAAAAAGATCTTTCTTTATAAAAATTCGTAAATGCTTTATTCTATTTTTATAGACCTCTTCCGGAATACCTTATGAAAGTTGTTATTGTTTAAGTGATCTAATATTATAAACAAGCAAGTCATGCATAAATATTGTTATCAAGATTCTTTAAAGATTTGTCAAATAAAACCTATTGAATTTTTTTTTTAAATCTCTTTAGAGATTTGGAATGAAGAGGTTGTCCCTATAGCTCAAGGAAAATTGACAACTACAATGTAAAATCCAAAAATGACTAATATTGAGTTAATATTTTACAATCAGATAACTTACAGATATATAAAAAAAATACCCAAAGTTGTCATTTATTGGAATATAAAAAAATAATTAATAAATCCATTTATAATACAAAATATTATCTTCTGTTGTCTTATCCTTAGTATTTCAAGTTGCCATTTTTACCAATTTGACTTTAAGTGTTACACTGTAACTAAATTTTCTCTATTGTCTAATTTTTTCTTAGCGCCAATCTTCTCCTTTATGTAGCCTAAGGGGTCTTTTAAATTCTCAAATACGGAAATCAAGTAATAACAAAAATATTTATTAGATATACTTTCGATTAATAAATATTTGATTTATTGAACGAACAATGGATCGAATGTATGGAGTATAATATAAGAAATGTATTTGATTTCTCATATATAAACTTGGACAAAAATTTATTTTTAACTTTAACCTTGGTTTTTTTAAAAGATTTTTGAATAAGCGCTTCGGAGAAGATTATTTTTATATTTGATTACTTTATCCTAGGATAGCTGTGACGACCCGACCCGTCGTCTCATGTATTACAGCCCCGGTTTCCCCATTTAATGCTTCTTCATGTTTCATTATCAGCAACGAGTGAGTTATAGTTGAATTGAATTGGTTTGGATAGGAAATGAGACACTTAGTCTCTTTAAGGAAGGCTTAAGTTGGAAAAGTCAACCAGACATTGACTTATGAGTTATAAGGCTCGGATGTGATTTCCGGTGATTCGGTTAGCTTCGGGAAGTGATTTGTGACTTAGAAACGCGATCGGAATTTATTTTGGAGGCCCGGTGTAGAATTAGGCTTGAATTGGCGAAGTTAGTATTTTGGCGAATTCCGGTTGGTAGGTTAGATTTTGATCCGAGGGTCGGAATGGAATTCCGAGAGTTTCTGTAGCTTCGATATGTGATTTGCGATGTGTGTGCAAAATTTCAGGTCATTCGGACGCCGTTTGGTCGGGTTTTTGATCGAAAGTGCATTTCAGAAGTTTTTGAAGAACTTAGGCTTGAATCCGATGAGAATTGATGATTTTAGTGTTGTTTGATGTGTTTTGATGATTGGGACCAGTTTGGATGATGTTATAAGACATGTTGGTGCTTTTGGTTGAGGTCCCGGGGGCCTCGGGGTGATTTCGGATGGCTATCGGGATGAAATTCAAGTTGAGGAAATGGCAGATTTTGCTGGTATCTGGTATGTTCGCTTCTGCAGAAATGGACCGCATAAGCGGTTCCGCAGAAGCGTAATCTTGGTCGCAAAAGCGGTCTGGAGTGGAGTTGGGCAGTTCCACAGAAGCGGAACACTTTTCGCTTAAGCGAGTCCGCAGAAGCGGACAGGCGGTCGCAGAAGCGGGTTTGGCCAGGAGGTGAGCTTCCGCAAAAGCGGAAATTTGTGTCGCAAAAGCGGCCCTTGAGTTTTAATGAAATTCCGCATAAGCGGACAAAAACCGCAGAAGCGGTTGCGCGGAAGCGGGCGTGAGGACCGCAGAAGCAAAAACCCCTGAAGCCAGTAGGAGTTTTATATTCATTTTGTTCCGCGAGGGTTATGTTATTTCCACCATTTTTAAGCGAGCTTGGGAGCTATTGGACGAAATTGAAGGGGGATTTCGACTAGGTGTGATTGGAGGTAAGTCCCTTGGCCTAAATACATGGAACTTTGATAGATTTAACATGGAAATTGGTTGAAATTCGTCTAAAAAGGGTAAGACTGGGGCTTGAGTTTTTGATAATTAAAATTGGGATTTGATAGGCCANATTCAGTGCTAATGCATATTCAGTCATCCTGATCATCCATATTCATTCTGCCTAAGAAGATATTGAGGAATATAACAGCTATATGACAGAACTTCCTGTGGGATGGAAAAGCAAACTCAAACAAGGTTCCTTTGGTAACTTGGGAACTAGTATGCAGACCTAAACAAGAAGGTGGCCTAGGGATCATTGACTGTGATCTATGGAATCAAACAGCGATTGCTAAGTATGATTGGAATATAGCCAAAAAAGAGGACAATTTATGGGTAAAATGGGTGGATCATATCTACTTAAAGGGTGCATCTTGGTGGGATCCACGGGAGTGTTGTTGGTACTGGAGGAAGATATGCTCCATGAGAGACATATTTGCAGAGGGATATGTCCAGCAGGGGTGGTTATCAGCTCATGGGCAGTACACAATCAGCACTGGCTATAAATGAAGACAAGGAACAGGAGAAAAATGGGAGAGCGGTAGATGGGTTTGGAGTAAATACAACACCCCAAAGGATAGTTTCATTAGCTGGTTAGCTATGCATAGGAGACTCTTAACAAGGGAGAGATTGGCTAGGCTGGGAATCTGCCAAGACAATAACTGTGTCATATGTGGGGGGGGGGGGGGGGGTAGGGGGGGGGTGGAAACAGTAAACCATTTGTATTTTGAATGTCCATTTTCTCACGAATGCATGAAAGGAATACTGGGATGGCTGAGGAAGGGAGTGCAGCAGTGGGAAGTCGATGGCATATGGAGAAGAATGACCAGAAGAGTTAGGGGTAAAGCATGCAGAAGGCTGATTGTTGCAATATTGGTGGCACTGGTGTATCGTATATGGGGGTGAGAAATGATGCTCTATGGAATCAAAAGGTTGCTAGACCTTACATGGTAGTTAAAGCAATAAAGGAGGAATGCAGAGATAAAATTCATGACATCCTGGGTCGTAGAGTAATAGCAGCAAGACAAAGAACGTGGATAGAACAGTTGCTGTAAATAGAAGGGCTCATCAGGAATAGTTCCTGAATAGAAAAGACAATGATTGTCTGTTACGGGCGAACCTGCAGAGAAGAGGTTAACCCCTTATGCAATAGATGTCCAGTAACTTAGAAGGCATCATCTTTTTTTGCACTGTCTGTCTATATGTTGTAGCTTTTGATTGAGATTAAATTTTTATATCGGATGAATTTGCTTCATATTTTGCTATTTCTGCATCAAAGTACTATTTATTGGTGAAGATCTTTCTCCTATATAAGTGACAAACAACAAAACTATTTCTGTATATTTAGTCATAGATGGATAAGACTTTTCATAAAATACCCATCGTTGGAAGCTATCTTTATTCTTTATCATTTAATTAACGTGGTACTGCTCGCCAGCAATCTTCATTTACCTTTGAAGGAACATGAATTTGTTTGTTACCAGATAAACATAAATAATTGTGCTTTTACTGATTACCGATACATATTAGCTTTTAAGATGCTCTATTCTTTCATCCCTTACTCTAGGATCAGGTAATCCTATCATGGTTATCGTACTTGCTTACAATAAGGCAAATAGTTAGATTCAATAAAAGTCGTAGCACATGTTAGTCTATTTCTTTATATCATATTATTATATTTAAGTGCAAGGTCATACTTAAGATTCAATAGCTGATACAACTAAATACCAAAATTTAGGTAATGAAATGCCTTACTAACGCTAAGATACAATAGTTATGCGTAAGAGATCCTTGGTATTATTGTTAATAAAAGTATTAGTCCAAAGTAAATATGATACACTACATTTGTTGTATGATCAGTGCTATATTACCTTCAAATAGGAAAGAAGAAAGTCGGATGAATATTTGGAATATTCAAACAAATGTAAAAATGATTGAGAGCTTCTTTATCATGTGAAGAAGATGATATGTTTCAGTTTCTACATTGTTATTTTTTTTTCCATATCCACTAAAACTACTTAAGAGTTCTCAACCTTAAAATTCAAAATCAAATATTCATGTATATAACATATCCCTAGACATAATTTCAAATATTGCTATGGCAGAAACGTTCATCTTTCTTTTGTTTTACCTGACAAATTATATGTTTGTGTGTTTTAACCTCAAGGCTACACATGGAGATTAAAAACATAGCTATTTCTATACCTGCCAACAGTTGGCTTTTTTGTTTTCCACTATCTTAGTCCCCGCTCATGCTTGCGAGCATGATACTTGTGAATCGGGAAATCCCCAATTCAATGTCTCAATAAAATTTTGAAAAGAGAAATTCCTTTTGAAGACGACAATTAAGGTTTTCCTGCAAAATGTAATAAAATGCGATAAGCTTCATATATCTCACGATTTATTTTTCAATTGAGTAGATATCGAAAATAGAGCTATAAGTAGTAACTGATGCCATAAAAAGGGTGAAAAGATTCTCCTCTCCATGGAATAATGTAACGATCTCACTGGTCGTTTTGAGAAATTTCGCGCAGTTCGGCAGTTTGAGGTCAACAGCATCTTCACATTATGTATATCAACTTGTGTGCATGGTTGGATTCAGTTTTCGGATGAATCGTAGTCGAATTGGAAAGAAGGAATATAGTCTGGGAAGCTTAAGCGGAGAGATTTGACCGGAATTTGACTATTGAGTAAACGGCTCCGGAATGAATTTCGGATGATGTAAGTAGCTTTGTATGGTAATTTTGGGCTTGGGTGTGTGTTCGGATTTGGTTTTGGAGCCCCGTAGGGTAATTTGAGGCATTTTGGTGAAAGTTGGAAAAGTTGAAGTTTGTAAAATGGAGAGGTTTGACCCATAGTTGACTTTTATGTTATCGAGGTCGGAATGCGATTCTGAAAGTTGGAACAGTTCCGTTATGTTATTTGGGATTTGCCTGCAAAATTGGGTGTCGTTTGGAGTTGATTTGATATGGTTCGGACGCTTGGTTGCAATTCTAAAGGTTCTTGAAGTTCATGGTGATTTTCATGCGTTTGGGCATCTGATTCGTGGTCTTAGCGATGTTTGTGATTTGAAAGTGGGGTTCATAAGATGTTATGGGATGTGTTGGTACATTTGGTTGAGGTTCCGGGGGCCTGGGTGTGTTTCGTGGTGAATTTTGAGCGAGTCCGAGCATTTCGGTACTCTGAGATGGTTCTGGCACTTTTGGGAGTGCAGACCGCACCAAAGTTATGCGGACCGCAGAGTAGAGTGCAGACTGCACTAAAATTTCGCGGACCTCAGTGCGGACCGCATAATTTCGTGTGCAGCCGCGCATCAAGATGTTCTGCAGGATCGCTGGTCCGACTTCGGAAGCATATATATTTTGATCTACAAGGTATTTTAAGATGATTCAAAAACGAAAGTTGATGTAACGACCCGGCCGGTCGTTTTTGGAATTTACGCCCCGATCCCCCATTAACTGCTTTCCCTAAGTTCATTTCTGCTATTTTGGTTTGCCGGGACGTTCGGTATTAGGATTTGGAATGTTTTGGGACACTTAGTCCCTAAATGAGAGTTTAAGAGTTGAAAAATGGTCCGTATTCGGAATAGTGTAAAGACGACCTCGGAATGGAAATTCGATGGTTCCGTTAGCTCCGTTAGGTGATTTCGGGGTTGGGAGCGTGTTCGGAATGTTATTTGGAGGTCCGTAGCTCATTTAGGCTTGAAATGCCGAAGTTTGGATTTTTGAAGTTTCCGGTCCGATAGTGAGTTTTTGATCCGAGGGTTGGATTTGAATTTCGGAAGTTGGTGTAGCTACGTCATGTCATTTGGGATGTGTGTGCAAAATTTCAGGTCATTCGGACGAGGTTTGGTTAGGTTTTTGATCGAAAGCGTATTTGGTTAGAATTTGAAGTTCTTAGGCTTGAATCCTTGATTTAATCGGGTTTCCGGTGTTGTTTGAGGTGTTTTGAGGATTGGTGCAAGTTCGAATAAGGTATTATGTGGTATTGGTGCTTTTGGTTGAGGCCCCGGGGGCCTCGGGATGATTTCGGGTGGTTAACGGGGAAATTTTCTAAGTTGTTGCAGCTGGTATGTTTTCCCTTCTGCAGTTTGGGAACACAGAAGCGGAGCCGCAGAAGCGGCTTCCTCATCGCAGAAGCGATTTTTGGCTTCCCCTCAGAGACCGCAGAAGCGGAACCGCTGGAGCGGTCATGTGTCCGCAAAAGCGGAATTTCCCCCTTTAATGAGAAACCGCATAAGCGGTTATTTTGCCGCTTAAGCGGGACCGTAGAAGCGGTCCCTTGTCCGCAGAAGCGGAAATGTCTGGGCAGAAATAGGAAATTTCGAGGGTTTAATTTCATAAGTTTGAAAATCAATTTTGAGCTCGGGCAAGGGCGATTCTGAGAGGATTTTGGAGAGGAGATAATTGGGTAACATTTCTATGATCCTTTCTAATTATATTCTATCATTTAGTAGTTAAATCCACCTTTTAAATTCGAATTAAGGATCAAAAATGGAAGAATTTGGGTGAAAGTTCATTGACTAAACTATTGGGTTTTGAGGGAGCATTCGACCTCCGATTTTTGAGATTTTTATATGGTTAGACTCGTGAGAGTACGAGGTCTCTGAAAATGTGAAAATTATTCGGTTCCGAGATGTTGGCCTGAGGGGCGTTTTGGTCATTTCACCTATTTTCGCGCCTTAGCTTTAATTTCAATAGTGGAATCAGTTGTTTGCAATATTATTTACGATTTGTAATTTAATTGAACAGATTTGGGCCATTTGGAGTCGGATACTCGTGGCAAGGGCATCGTTCCCTAGTTGACTTCGCACCGGTTCGAGGTAAGTGGCTTGCCTAACCTTGTGTGGGGGACTTCGTCCCTTAGGATGTGATAATTGGTAATTGAATGCCTTGTACATGAGGTGACGAGCGCGTACTTGAGCAAATTGTTGAAACCCGGATTTTTACTTAAATACTTGATTTGGATTCTCTTTCATATTTGCCTTACTTTACTTGCTTTTATAGCCTGTGCTAGCGTAGAAGAGCATGTTTAATTGATCCAAGTTGCCTATTTGTTTAAATTGTCTTAACTATGATTACGTGGAGCATGTTAGGCCAGTATTACTTGATGCCTTGTATTGTTGTACTTAAATTTCTGAATAATTCGTTGATGTTGGTTGCGCATTTACATTGGGACTACGGATGCGGATTCCGGGAGTTCCCCCCCCCCCCCTGATTGTTTACTTTGGGACTACGGGTTTGATTCCCGGGAGATCCCCCCGTACTTTTATTTTGGGACTACGGGACGGTATCCCGGGAGATTCCCCTGCACTTTTATTTTGGGACTACGGGACAGTATCCCGGGAGATCCCCCCTGCACACTGATGATTGGATTACGGGACGGTATCCCGGGAGATCCCCCCTAGTTTACCGCGGTCAGTGGTGGTTTTTTTGCGGTCAGCAGTGATGGAAATCTGGGTGGTGCACTATAAATATGATGTTTAGGGTTTTATTTCATATTTTGACCTAGAGAGCTCGGATCTTGGCGATATTTCGAAGGTTTTTCAAGAAAATTCATCGGAGTAAGTGATTCTAACTCGGATTTGGCTAGAATACATGAATCTATCATTGAATTCATCATTTGATTCGTGATTTGGGATGGAATTTGGGGGAAAAATTGTGAAATCTTTTAAACATATAAAATGATGATTTGAAGGACCAAATGGTATCAGAATTGGATAATTATTGTATGGGTGAACTCGTATCCGATTGGGTATTTGATTTTTGTAAATTTTTCGGGTTCCGAGGTGCGGACCCGGGGAGTTGACTTTTGTTGACTTTTTGCAAATTGTATAAGAATCATAGTTTTGTTAATTGGAATTATTTTCTCTTGCATTGTTAGATATATTCAAGTCGTTTTTGGCTAGATTGAGCCAAGCATTGATGAATTGGTAAAGGAAAAGCTAAATTGAGTATTGAAGTGGCTGGATTGAGGTAAGTATCTTGCCTAACCTTGTGTGGGGGCTTCCCCTTAGGATTTGAGTCTTCTATGCTATTTGTAGTCCGCTCACGCGAGATGACGAGTGTGTGCTCAGACTTATTTATGGGAAATATGCCTTTAAGGTTCTTAGGTCCTTATGTTCATTATGTGGGAAGTATTCCATTATGATTGAGTTTCCTAATTGCTTAACTTACCTCTATATGTTCCGTACGATGTTGTTAGCTTCCCTCTAACTCTTACTTGTTACTTGGCCTTATTTGCCTTAATTGAAAGCGATTGTTCTTCTTATCGTTTGTTATCTCTAAATTATGAATTTCTCTATGACCCCGTATATATATGCTATGTGTCCAAATTGTTGAGGTTGCCGGTGTAATTATCACGTGCCTGTTATGCCTTGTTATTTTGTTAAGGTTATTGCGCTTCTTGGTTTTTCCGTGATTCTCTTGTTGCCGTGTATTCATACTCTTGGTGGTGGAATTCCTTGTGATTGGGTTGTTGGATTGTTTTTGAGTATTCTTCGTGTTGCTGTTGCATGTTTACTTTGGGACTACAGGACGGTATCCCGGGAGATCCCCCTACATGTTTACTTTGGGACTACGGGACTGTATCCAGGGAGACCCCCCTGCATGTTTACTTTGGGACTACGGATTGGTATTCCAGGAGATCCCCCTGCACTTTTATATTGGAACTACGGGACTGCACCAGGTAGATTTCCCCAGTACTGGGTATTTACATTTGGGACTATGGATCGGTATTCCGGGAGATCCCCGCGCACTATGGGTTGGACTACGGGACGGCACCCAGGAGATCCACTGGATATTTATAATTAGGACTACAGGACGGTATCTTGGGAGATCCCCGGTTGTTATCTCTGCGTTGAGCTGTACTCCTTCTGTGATTATTTGTCTCTGTTGTATTTGTTGTTATCAATTCCAGTGTTTTAACTGTTTAGATTCCTTTACTGTTGTGACCCTTTGTGTTGGAATCCATAATGTTTACAATACCTCGCCGTATTTTATATATATATCAATACTTCAAACTTCAATAATTGTTACATTTTTAACTCAATTAGTTTCTCAACTAAATTTTCTTAAACCGTTTGAGGTTGTATTTTTCTTAAAAAGGAATTTGTACTAAGATAATCTATTAAATTCCATGTTAAAGGTAATAAATCATTCGACGTTGTATTTTAATTGAAAATGGTAACTTCTTTATTCAAATAATTTTTAATAATAACTTCATCTTTTCTTGTTGAGTTCCTAGTTAGTTTAGAAACTGTACTCTACTTTATGTTATGTAAATGAGACTCCTTGAACATCTTAATTGCATTGGTTATGGACCCTATGTATTGAGTAACATGAGAACGTCGTTGCGCAAAGTGAGATAGAAATATGTGGGTACGAGGTGCCGGTGTGCGAAAGGTTTGGTAATTGAGGTTATGATATGAGACATCGAATTTAAGATGGCTGGAATTGTGCATCAGAAATGATGTGATTTATTGAGTTGACATCGCCTTTCTTATTTGAGTATATTTTTACTTGTCTGTGTCCCAGCTATGTTGGTGTTAATTTACTTGGTTATCTTCGTTTCCATCCGTGTTCCCCTGTATTATTTCTATTGTTTGTGGTTTGAGTTTCTCCCTATTGCTAATATTACCTTGTTATCGTATCTCGATAGTTTATCGTTATATGCTGTTCAGTTTATTTGACTAGTAGGTTCCTTGACTGTTCCTCGTCACTACTCCACCAAGGTTAGTCTTGATACTTACTGGGCACCGCTATGGTGTGCTCATATTACACTTCTGTATATTTTTGTGCACAGATCCAGGTATTTGGTCGATAGTAGCTGTGCGGATCGTCGCGGCGGAGACTCAAGGTAAACCTGCTGCTGCGTTCGCAGGCCTCGGAGTCACCTTCAGTTGTACTTATTTTCATTGGTTCATTTTGTTTGGAGCAGCGATGTATTTATTTTGTATAACTACTCTTAGAAAGACTTGTGACTTGTACCACCGATTTTGAGAATTGTAATTTGTTCAAAGTAATTTAATTTAAAGTTAGTAAATATCAATGTTATTTTAGTTTATGTTAGGCTTACCTAGTTTAGAGACTAGGTGCCATCACGACTCCTTCGGAGGGATTTTTGGGTCGTGACAAATAATTCTTACACCTAATGGAGGAATGTAAAAATTCTAGTACCTTTTTACAAACTTGAGTCTTGAAAAAGTATAATTTTCAACATTACTAAGGAAATGCACATTTGACAAACTGAAGCATCATCCTTCTTCATGGACTTGGCCTATATTTATGTTAAGCAAAAGCAATAAATACCCAGTAAATATCTCTATGAAGATTTCAAAATACAACATCTATGATACGAAGATTGTCGAAGAATAATTGTACCATGAAAAATGGAGTTGGTCAACTAAGATTATAGATAACCGTTATTTCTTCTTTTTCACATCAGATAAGAGTTTTCAAAAAAATATATTATATTTTTGTCAGTCCCTAAACCCAGATCCGGTCGTGATGGCGCCTCTCGTGAAGACAAGGCCAGCCGACACATTTCCAATCCAGTTTTTAAGCAATTTAACAATAAGCATTACGTCTAAAACATGATATAATCTCAGAAATAACGATGATAATACAAAACAATTCGCGGAAAACAACCCAACACAGTCCGATACCGGGGTGTCACTAGTCATGAGCATCTACTACAATTGTCTAGTCACATCAAGACCGAAATGGTTGGAAAAATCGCAATAATACATAAGGAGGAATAAAGAAGGAGAAAGCAGAGCCGCGATCGCCAGGCAGCTACCTTGCTAACTCCAATGACAACTGCCACCAAGCTCAGAAAAATACCTGAATCTGCACACAAGGTGCAGGGAGTAAAATGAGTACTGCCAACTCAGTGAGTAATAATCATAACTAAATTCTGAATGGTAAGAAATCACGAAAAGAGCATCAACGTGCTGTATAGAAGCAGTTTCAAAAGCCAGTAGAAAGCAGTGAAGCTGTAAAATCCTTTAAAACATCTTAGCTCAGTTTAAACTTCTTTGAAAATGACTTTTTCATTAGTTACACAAATGAATGCAGAACAACTAGTGCAGATAAGCGTAGAAATCCGCCCATCGGGCACAAATACGCAATTAAACAGGTAATTGACAGGCAAATATGAAAGATAAGCACATAAGGTTTGCCCCTCGGGCTATATCTCACATCACAATGGGTACCCGCGCTCACTGCGGGTGTGCAGACTCCTGGAGGGGCCCCTTACGGCCGAAGCGCAATATCAAGCCATCTCGTGGCATCATAAACAGGTCCTCGACCTCATATCACTATCAAGCCACCTCGTGGCGTACAATCTTAGGCCTTCGGCCTCATAATCAAAATCAGTGTATCACCGTTGCGGCGTGCAGCCCAACCCTATCCTCACAACACAGGGCCTCAGCCTTACTCAGTCAAAAATCACATAAGCCTCTCGGGCAACAGTAAAACAGTGTTTTCTCAGCCCAAAACATCATTTAAATATCATTTGAGTATTAAAACTGAGTGGACTTGACTGAGTTTTTTGAAACAATGAAAATAACATGACTGAGTTCAAGTATAAAGTCAAAACAGTGAGGAAATATCAACAACAATCCCCGAAGGGTTCAAATAATTGGCACGAAGCCCAAATATGGAATTCAGCCCAAATAATAATGACAACAAGTAGATTTCAGTCAAATACACGGAAAAATCATCAATCAGCACAGGCCAATTCATAGTCCCCAATAGTGCACGACCCCACACTCGTCATCAAACGTGTGCCTCACCTCAATATAGCACTACGATGTGAAAATTCGGGGTTTCTAACCCTCAGAACATCATTTATAATCATTACTCACCTTGAACCGGCTAAATCTCTAGCTCGCGACGCCTTTGCCCCTCAAATAGGCCTCCACGCGCGTCGAATCTATCTAAAATCAGAACGAGGACGTCAAAATATGCTAAGGGAACAAGGCCCAAGCGAAAACAATTAAAAAATATCAAAAATTCCGAAATTAGCAACACCCGAGCCCGGGACCACTTCTCAAAACTCAGAAATTTTTACACCAATAGGTTCCTTATCTCCCAACGAGTTCATACATATCAAAAATACTAAAATCAGAGTCCAAATGACCCCTCAAATCCTCATTTAAAGGCCTCTTAAACTCAAGCCCTAATCCTCCATTTTTACCCTTTAATTCCTTTAATTACAGCCCTAAATTCATAAATACAATCATAGGATTGAGTTTTAGGTCCAAAATTCCTTACCTTAACGAAGTCTCTTGATTTCTCTCTTCAGAATCGCCCAAAAAGCTCCAAGGTCGAAGGGAACAATGGTGAAATAACCCAAAATCACGAAATGAAATAACATATATGGTCTGCCCAGGCCTTTCCACATCTGCAGTCAAAAATCCGCTTCTGCGGTACCGCATTTGTGGTCTAACCAACCGCTTCTGCGGAATTCACTTAAGGGACCAGAACCGCATCTGCGGTGCACTCGCCGCATCTGCGGCTCCGCAGGTGCGGGCCCTCTACCGCATCTGCGGTTCCAAACATTTCTTCCAAAACCACTTCTGCGGTTCCTCTCCCGCATATGCGACACCGCACCTGCGGAAACACCAGAAACAGCAAAATCTGAAGCTGCAATCAACATCAAACTTCTCCTTTAAGCACCCGAAATCACCCCGAGGCCCCCGGGACCTTAACCAAAAGCACCAACACATCCTTAAACCTTATTCAAACTTGTTTCAATCATCAAAACACCTCAATCAACATCAAAACACCCAAAACACATAGGATTCAAGCCTAAGTTTTTAAAAATCTTCCAAAACACGCTTTTGATCAAAAACCCAACCCAACCACGTCCGAATGACCTGAAATTTTGCATACACATCCCAAATGACATAACGAAGCTACTGCAACTCTTGGAATTCCATTCCGACCCTTATATCCAAATCTCGCCTATCAACCAGAAGTCGCCAAAATATCAACTTCGCCAATTCAAGCCTAATTCTACTCCGGACCTCCAAAACCCATTCCGATCACGCTCCTAAGTCACAAATCACCTCCCAAAACTAACCGAACCATCGCAACTCACATCCGAGCCCTCTAATACATAAGTCAACATTCGGTTGACTTTTCCATCTTAAGCCTTCTTAAAAGAGACTAAGTGTCTCAAACCTCACCAAAATTATTTCGGACTCGATCCGACCAACCCGATACCACAAAACACGGATAACGAAGCATAAAGAAGCAGAAATGGGAACTCATGAGACGACCGGACGGGTTGTCACAATTTAAACTATAGCTCCGCATTTTAATATTTCGAATGCTAAACTTCTTTTTGTGAGAAATAAATCTAATCTTCTTTCCCTCTTCGTTTTCTCATTTTTATTTTTATTTTGTATTTTCTTTGAAAATGTGAGATATAGCATAACATAAGTCTCTTCATGAAAAGATATAGGAAAGAATTGCACAATAGATTAATTAATCTTGCATTAGCTGCAGGATATTCTACTGTATAAACATGTAAACTAAAATACTATATCATATCCGGCTCAAATTCTTAGAAACTGTTCAAGCATTATACTTCTCAATCGCACTTTCTGTGAAAACGTTACTCCTCTGTTTATTGTCCCAAACCTTGTCTTAATTTTAGCTTTCCATTTTATTATGGTGGCCGCCTGAAGGAAAAAGGTCTTTTCTAGTTTATATCTTTAGTGCAACAGTAATTTCATAGATTAACTTCTTGTGATGAATCAACAAACAGGCTTCATACCCAGTTGCGTCATGCCCCCAGCTGGAACCAAAACAAAAGCATATCGGCTAGGAAAATACAGCAACTACTCTGGCTATACATAAGGAATTGGAATAATCGGATACCAGAATTCAGAAAAACAGTGGCAACAATGGATGGAGTACCTTTGTGCCATTGAATAACATCTATAAAATGTTGAAAATTCCAAAGCCAAATATGTCAAACCTGAGCTTTTAACTTCTACAATGAACTCGGCACTCTAAATATATTCAGATTCTTTGCAAACTCCCTATCAAGATGGTCCAAAATCTCCTTTGGTTGGCTAATCCAAAATGAATCTATGCATCCTATAAGCCAAATCAGTGCGCTCTCTTTTTGTTTCGATATAAGAGTGTTCGAAAGTACAATTTAAAACTCATTTAAGCTTTAGCAATTTGAATACTTCTATAATCTTTTGATTAAAATTAACTACGTGTTAGTCTAGACCAATTAATTTGACTATCAATGTATTCTTTCTAAACAATAATTTGTGTAGAAGGTAATCCACATATACTCATATTTAGCCTGTTCTAGATTACGAAATAGTTAGTTCACCTGGCTCGCCTTGTTACAACAAACTAGCTAATAGAAACTGAAATTGTCAACAAAAATTACAATCACCATCTCTGTGTGCTTAAACCTCACGAATATCTTGTATCTTCAATGAAAAAGCGCGGATTTGAAGCATGAATATTCTTCCACATTAAAAGGAAATCCCTTGATCTGTCTTAATCTTAAAAAAAAAGATAATTACCGATAAGGCTTCAAAGACTATTACGCATCGAGTGCTAGCGATGGTTCCTCTATCCGTAAGAGTTGAAAGTACACTTCCCTTGGTAAGGAATATACTGAAGAGAGACCTTTTCCATATACCACTTACTGACTGAATCAAGATACAACAAATCTGAAAATCCTCCCCCTTTATTATCTGCTCACAATTTTTGTGTTTCCCCTTCAGAAATAGTCTACGCACTGGAGAAGCTCGGTCCAAAAGTGAAGTGGCCACAGAAGATGAGATTTGACCCGAGCACCAAAAAGGCAAATGCCCTCTACGAATTCCACCAGGAGCGGGGTCATAAAACTGAGGACGATATCGCCCTAAGACAGGAGGACGTGAACATGCTTCACCAAGGGACGTGAACATAAAACCGGGGTCATAGATGTTTTCTTCCCCTCAAATATTTATCGCCAGGAAGCACAAGGTAGTGCATCAGTACAAAGAATTGGATGAAGCCATACCATTTAGTAGTATTTTGTTGGGTTTACGGAAAGGGGAAGAGGTCTCCAAAGGAAAAATTGGTTGTAGTTCACTGTATTAACATGTGTTATGTTCACATTTTTTTTGCATAAAGAATTGTTTGAGCTCTTTGAAACTAGAGCTTGTTTTGTGCGCATGTATAGCACTCGCTTACTGCATTCTTGAAATAAAATGACATAACACTACCTTATTTTGATGCATAGAGATGTCTTATTTTCTCTTTCCAACATATAAAGTATGTAATTTTTACGCGGAAATATGTGTTCTTGAATTGTGATCGAGCTTGTTTGAGCAAAGTCAAGTCACGTTGTTGTTATGAAAAAAATCACACTACGAATATGTACAACAAACTGGATGGAGCAAAACTGCTACGATCACATAAAACATATAGAAATCTACTATCTTTATGCTCTTTACAAACGTTGTCCTGTAACGATCCGACCGGTCGTTTTGAGCTTTTACACTTCACTCGCCAGTTCTCGGGCATGACTAGCCCCGTATTATGTATTGTGACTTATGTAAATCGTCGGTTTTGGTTTCAGGTTAATCGGAATAGATATGGAAGGATGATCTCAGCTTGAAGCTCTGAATTTGAAAGGTTTGACTCAGTCTTGACTTTTTAGTATTTGATCTCAGATTTAGATTTTTATGATTTGGTTAGCTCCGGTAGGTGATCTGGGACTTAGGAGCGTGATCGGAATGTAATTTGGAGGTTTGTGGTAGATTTAGGATTGAATTGGCGAAATTGAGAATTTTGGCGTTTTCCGGTTGATAGGTGAGATTTTGATGTAGGGGTCGGAATGGAATTCCATAAGTTGGAGTAGGTCCGTTGTGTCATTTGTGACGTGTGCGCAAAATTTCAGGTCATTCTGACGAGGTTTGATAGACTTTTTGATCGAAAGCGGAATTTGAAAGTTTTTAGAATTCTTAGGCTTGAATCCGATGTGATCTTGGTGTTTTGATGTTGTTTTGAGAGTTCCGGAGGTTGGAACAAGTTTGAATGATGATATGGGATATGTTGGCATGTTTGGTTGAGGTCCCGAGGGCCTTGGGTGAGCTTCGGCTACTTAAACAGATCAAATTCTTGTTTTGAAAGTTGCAGATTTCTTCAGTTCAGTGTTGCAGAGTTTTGCTCATCGCGTTCGCGAGAGGGAAAACGCGTTCGCAAAGAAGAATTTGGCTTCTGGAAGTTTGTTCTTCGCGTTCGCGAAGAGACTCTCACGGTTGCGAGGAAGGAAATCTCGGTTGCACAGGTCTGACTTCGAAGGCTCATATCTCACAATCTATAAGGAATTTGGAGATGATCCAAACATGAAAGTTGTAGCCCTTTGTGTCTTTCAGAAATATAAAATAACTGGCATTTCAATTTGTGTAAGAAAAGGTATGGTTGTTATACTACAGGCTGTCCGGGGAGAGTTCAAAAATATCTGTTGCACAGGGCTGACTTTGGAAGCTTGTATCTCGAAATATATAATGACTCAGGAAGTGAGAAACCTATGAAATTATAGCCCTTGGTGTCTAGTTTTCAGAATATCAAACCATTTGTCATTTGAAGTTGTGTGAAAAAAGTTATGACAATTATACTAAAGGTTGTTTGGAATCAGTTTGGAAATCGCTGGTGAGGAATTTGTTCATCGCGAACGCGAGAGAAGGGTAGCGAACGCGAAGAACAAACACCTGGGCAGCAGAATAAAGTCCAAAATCGTCCCATTCTTCCATTTTTGGACCAATGAAGCTCGGGTGGGGCAATTTTTCGAGGGATTTTCAGAGAAAACAATGGGGTAAATGTTCTTAACTCAATTTTGGTTAGATTACTCGAATCCATCATTGTTTTTTAAAATTTAATTGGTGATTTTAAGTTGAAAAAGTTCTAAAACCCTCTTGGATAGATTTGAGGATTTGAGGGTCGAAATTTTGTAATTTTTGAATGGTTAGACTCGTGGTTGAATGGGTTGTCGGATTTTGTGAGTTTCATCGGATTCCGAGACGTGGGCCCCATTGGCGATTTTGAGTTAAATTTTGGATTTTGTTGGAAAATTAGTATTTTCATATGGAATTAATTCCTATAATTAGTATTGACTAAATTGAATTAATTGTGGCTAGATTCGGGTCGATTGGAGGCCGATACGAGGGGCAAAGGCATTTCGGAGTAGGATTTTGCTCGGATTGAGGCAAGTAATGATTGTAAATGTTGTCCTGAGGGTATGAAACCCCGGATTTCACTTCGTTGTGCTACTTTGAGGTGACACACACGCTAGATGACGAGCGTGGGGTCGTACACAGTTGGGGATTGTGACTTGGTCCATCCCGTACAACTATTAAGTCGCGTATTTTGCTTGAAAACTATTTGATATTGATCTTCAAAAAATATTATTGTGTTTGGGGCTAAATGCCGTGTCTGGGCCATGTGCCGATTGTTTGGACCCGTAGGGGCTTTTACTGTTTTACCTCACTGTTTTGGTTTAATGTTTATACTCAGTCATGCTATGTTCTTACTATTTTCATAACTCGGTTTTATCACTCCTTTTGATTTCATAAATGATTTTGAGCCGAGTACTTCTTTTAGTGTTAACCCGAGGGGCTTGAGTGAGATCTGACTGAGTGAGGCCGAGGGCCTGTGTTGTGAGGTATTTATGGGATCGGGCTGCGCGTCGTAGCATGTGGTACTGATTTGTGATATATGAGAGGCCGAGGGCCTGATTTATTATGCCACGAGGTGGCTTGTGATTGATATGAGGCTGAGAGCCAGTTGATTATGCCACGAGATGGCTTATTATTGCGCTTGGGCCGTAAGGGGCCCCTCCAGGAGTCCGTACACCCGTAGTGAGCGCGGGTACCCAGTGTGATAATTCTGTTTATTATGTGAGGCTGAGGGCCGGATTGATTATGCCACGAGATGGCTTGTTATTGCACTTGGGCCGTAAGGGGTCCCTCCAGGAGTCTGTACACCCCCAGTGAGCGCGGGTACCAGTGTGTATGATGTGTTGTAGCCCGAGGGGCTGATGTTGTTTCATATTGGAGCCCGAGGGGCTGTTCTTGATCCATGTTGCTTGAGGGGCGATTCTTGATTCATGTTATGCCCGAAGGACTGATTACAAGTGATTATGAGGTAGCCCGAGGGGCTGGTTCTGTTGATATTATGCCCGAGGGACGGTTTATGGTATATGTTTTGCCCGAGGGGTTGTTTACGTTTCTATTATTTACTCACTATTTTTATCACTCGTTTGAAACTATTGAAAGTTGTTTTAAAAGGTTTTACCGAAATTGAGCGTGATTTACGAAGTAAATAATTTCTGTACTATTTTGGAAATGTAGTGCATTTGCTGTAGCGTTATGACGTGGCTTACGTGTTTTCTTACTGCTCAGCTTTCATTTACTTTTATTACTTACTGAGTTGACGTACTCACATTACTCCCTGCACCTCTGTGTGCAGATTCAGGTAGTTCTGAACCCGGTGGCGGGTGTTGATTCCTTAGTGGCAGAGTCATTGGAGTTAGCAAGGTAGCTGCCCGACGTTCGCAGCACTGCTTTTCTCCCTCTTGTCTTCCTTAGACTGTATTTAGTACATTTTTAGACTCCTTCTTGTATTCAGACCTTAGCAGATGCTCGTGACTTGTGACATCCCGATGTCGGACTTGTGTATTTATTCCGCACTGTTCATTTAGACTTACATTATGAGATATCTGATTTATTTAAAGGCTTAAAAGTGATTGTTAATGATTAAATGATTAATTCGGGAATTGTGTCGGCTGGCCTAGTTTCACGATAGGCGCCATCACAACCGGATCGGTTTTAGGGTCACGATAGGGTTGTGAAATCTACTATCTTTATGCTCTTTACTGACATTGTCCCCACACAAATTATCTGCTGCAACAACCTCTTGTTCGGAATTTCAACTGCAACATCGTTGAAGAATATTAAAACATCATTAAATATATATCAAAATACGACTTGGACACATTATTAACCAATAAGAACCACACTGCACTAAATCACCTTATCAATCACAACAAAATAATCAAAATACGGTTTAGAAGCATCAAATTATTAACTATTGGAACTGTCTGCAGCCCCATACCACCAAACATTTGAAATTAGAGCTACAACAACATTGTATCAAGAAATTTTACAAATAATGGGTAAGCATATGCTATTAACCATGGGAACTATCAACGCTACATAAGAAAGCAGTCTAATACACTTGGCCAGAAAGCACCATTAACGTCTTCGGAGAAAAGTTCTCTTTTAAAAGTTAAAACATCTTTAACGATGCATGCAGGACTATGTGTTAGGTGTTTGCCATAATTTTTTTACCATATTTGGTTTTTCTATATTTTGAAGGAAAAGGGCAATATAATTACCTTAATTGAGTTTTCCTTTTTGTAAAAGGAAATTATAAATCTCCAATATTTGGCTAGCCCTTTTTCTTGCAGGAAAAGGTTTGGACTTCTATAAATTGAGGATCCTTCTTTCTCATTCAGTAGCATCCACAATGTAGCCATAGGGGGCTTGAGAGTCTTGTTTAGGGGGGGGGGGGGGGAACTTTACAGGACAAGTGTTAGTGTGTCATTTGTGTTTGCCTCTTCGTGAGGTTGTTCTCTCGATATTTTGTACTCTTTTTTTAAATAGTGGATTGCTCATCTCCAGTTGTGGACGTAGGTCAGTTGACCGAACCACATTAAATATTTGTGTCTCTTTTGGTAGATTTCTCTTTGTTGTATGATTTATCGTCGTTCAACGTTTGCTTTGCTAGCTTCCGCGTAACACCTGATTTTTCGGTCCTAACAAGTGGTATCAGAGCCTACTTGAAGACACATTTGGCCCCTTGGCTGGAGGAGAGTTTGTTGGGCACATGCCCACATTGTCCAGCCAAAGGCCCAATGGCCTAATCCTATTCTCTTTTGGTTTCTATTCCTATTCGGAATTGGATTCGGTTTTTGTTCTTATTTAGAGTTGGTTTTGGCTTTAAGAGAAAGCACCACTCATGATCTATAAATAGAATAACCTTGGAGAATTATTCTATGCTCATTGATACAAGTCTTTGAAAGACTTAAGCACATAAGAGTGGTTTACAGAGAGCTTTCATCAAGAGAGAAGAGAGAAGAAAAGTATTTGTTTTGCTGCAGATTTTATTCCGACCAGCCAACTTCAAATTACGTTTTCCGATTCGTTAACTGTTGGATCGGGCTGAATTTTGACTGAGTGTTCGTAACATCTTGGTCTTGGATTAGAACGGTGGAGATCGGATTTGGAGGCTCGTAGCATCTGATTTCGAGCCTCGAACAGCAACTTCGTTTTTGTGGATTATACTCTTTCTTCAATTGATTAGTTGTTGCTCTTGTTGCTATTGTTGCTCCGTGTTTGACCCTTGTTGTGTAGCCAATTTGGAAAACTTTTGTAACCCTCTTATTGTTATAGTGAAGATTTTTGGATCTTTGTGATCTCGTGGTTTTTACCTTCGATTTGAAGGGTTTTCCACGTTAAAATTTGGTGTTCTTTATCTTCTTTATTTTCGGGTTTGCCTCTTCCTCAACGTAACAGTGGTATCAGAGAAAGGTTCAAGACAGGTTCATCTTGGCGTGTTCAGTTCTAGCTGCAACATATTTGATGATAATCGTGATTTTTTGTCTGAGAAATTTGACCGGAGTGCTACGCACGTTGAGACAAACTTTGTGGTGGAGATTTGGAGATGCGACCTGTTGAAGGCTATGTGAAGAAGGTGGATCAAGTTTATTTTGTCAAAAAATTTAGGCCAAGGGGGAGAGTTGCTAGGTGTTTGCCATAATTTTCTGACCATATTTGGTTTTCCTATATCTTGAAGGAAAAGGGCAATATAATTACCTTAATTGGGTTTTCCTTTTTGTAAAAGGAAATTATAAATCTCCAATATTTGGCTAGTCATTTTTCTTGCAGGAAAAAGTTTGGACTTCTATAAATTGAGGATCCTTCCTTCTCATTCAGTAGCATCCACAATGTAGCCATAGGGGGCTTGAGAGTCTTATTTAGGGGGGAACTTTGCGGGACAAGTGTTAGTGTGTCACTTGTGTTTGCCTCTTCGTGAGGTTGTTCTCTCGATATTTTGTACTCTCTTTTTATATAGTGGATTGCTCATCTCTAGTTGTGGACGTAGGTCAGTTGACCGAACCACGTTAAATGTTTGTGTCTCTTTTGGTAGATTTCTCTTTGTTGTATGATTTATCGTCGTTCAACGTTTGCTTTGCTAGCTTCCGCACGATACCTGATTTTCCGGTCCTAACACTATGCATAGATAGTAACTCCCTACATATTACCATATTGCATTTCAAAATCTTTAATATCAGAATTGTCAAACACCTATAAGAACAAAAGCAATATCTTCAATTTCCCAAAAACAATTGCAACACTATCATTCGACAACCAAAGACATTCATAATGTAATTATGCCAAAATTCAATTTAACTAATCTCCAGCATTAGAGATACCACATATTTTTTCTTTTCAACACCCTTGGGTTACCAATTTCTATACCAAAACAAAATAAAAAGAAGAAATAAAGACCATGGGTTTAAAGGAAAAAAGAAGAAACAAGAACAGAGAATGATATTCACTTACTTTTCTTGATTTTTGTTTGTCGACAATCTTGTTCCAAGTCTTTTTAGTTTTGTTTAAGTAAAATTTATATTTTGGTTTAATTCTAAAAAGTTATACCTTCTAAACATTTTTTCTTGGTAAATACCAAGTTAGGCGGTTAATATAAAGCTGCAATTAAATCAGTTACAAACGAAAGATACATATTTCAATGAATTTTTTGAATATATGAAGCAAAACCAAACAATATTTTAACTTTGTATAACCTTTGTCGCCATTCAAGACATTTGCCTTTGAGCTCTTCTGCTCATAGTGTCTTATGTTACTGTTACTCCATTCAGGTTGACTTATGCTTCCTAAAGCGTTAAGATTTCATCTGCTCGAATTTAGATGGCATTATCACTTCATATATCCTGGAGAAGTAAGTGGCACATATAGTGAAACCTTAGGTTAAAAATATAAAAACACAACTTTTTCATGGTTTTTCTTAACACTTCTCAAGTTTTCAATTTTTGACCATCAACCATATATTCTATTGTACATATAGTGTTTCAATTTTGAAATGATCTTACAATAAAAGAGGAGCAACTGAATTTGTTCTTCACAAGGTAAAAATAAGAAGTAATAAATCTTCCTTCTTCTTTTTTACGTTAATGGACCTACCACTTCATCATCATTGGATCACACTTAAGTCTATCAAAAGAAGTTCATGCGAAGAAATGGCTAGAGTGATATCCTTTTTTTTTCAATACTCTTGTTCCAAATAGTTTATAACTTCGTTAAATTATATTTACAATTTGGTTAATTTTGAGAAACCTTAAAGTAATTTTTCTATGCATATTTGGAAAGGCAAATTCTGATAAACATCGGTAATTTTTATTAGAGATAACCAGGAGAAAGGGTTGATTTCGGATTCTCCAATTTCTAAGCCGTCCTTCAGGTACATTGCACATTCTTTTCACACCCTTTAAATTTTAGAACCCTTTTTTTGAAAAATTAATTTCAGTGTTCTGCTTTTGTTTAGTTTATTGAGCAGTTGTTCTAGGGTAAAAACTACACCTTTAACAATGGATACAAACTTTTAAAACATTTCATCTCTATATTCAATTTTTTACTGACTTATCTTTCTTCTATTTTGCTTTTGTATCGACTTGGTGCCCACTAAGATTTCTAATCTTTTTAGTTCTATCCTTTAAAAATCGAATCTTCCCAAGATTATCAAATCGCAAATGTAATTGCCAAGGAAAAAAATAAGCTTTATTTTTTTGTTTTGTCATTGCTGTATAGATGTGTCCCTTTCATTTATCTTAATTTAAGTTCTTTTTATGGCATTTCATAGACAAATGTGGGAGTCTTAACTTTTCTCTTTGCTGGCAATATGAACTGAACTAAGATGCCTCAATTTGTCGTATGCATAATCGAAACTTATATGATACATTAACTATATATATGGTACAATTAAATTTACCATTCATGTAATGATGCCTATTAGAACATAAAGTCTTATTTGGATGAAATTCACTCTAATGGTTGTTATGCTTTGTCCTTATTTGGTATTTTCAAGTCTAATAACTACTTAAGCAGAAAGAACTCAAATATTATTAACTGTGTTTTGAACTTAAACATATATCCTCTCCAACCATCATTATTCATCTCACTTATTCCATAAGTGAGTACCAAGACAATTATTTAATATCATTTTCTCCCATTTCCTATATTTCTTCTATGTCTCGCTTTGCATATGTTTTAAAATGTTTAAGCTTCATTGCCATTTGGAATCCATCCTTAAAATGACTTTTTACTCAAAAGATGATGTGACATTTAATCTGAAAAACTGTATAAGTCTTCTCATTGTTTAAGCCTAATTACTTTTATTATCTATTAATGCTGCAAGCTAGAGTTTCGGTAGCTAGGTACTGAATCACCGATACTATTGAGCTATACTATAAGTTTGTATTTCATTTGGATATAGTGACTGAAAGTACAAGTGATGAAGTTGACCTGTAATGACAAATAAAGCCATACATGATCAAATGAGTCCTGCATCAAATCCTCCAAAATTATCCCACACTTTTCAAAATTTTACATTTAAAATTATCCTGGAAGGTTCACAACGACAGGAGACACTAGATTCGAGCAGAGCAGCTTTGATGTAAGCATCATACCAAAATGCCTGGTCATTCTTCTTCTTCTTCTTTCAATAGATTCTGAGTATGTCAGTCACTCACACCCTTTAACATAGCCATCAATTTTTAAACACAACATAGACCACTATGTTGTTTTAATAAATAGTAAATATTGTAAGAGGTTGTCAAGAAGTAGGTGTTAGGTCATCTTACTACCTAACCTCAAGCAAATTCAGTTATAGTATCTTTCAGCTTAGCTTATACCACCAGAAACAGTTATCTTAAGCGCCATTTGGAGCTTAAAATGACCTTATGTTGAAAGAAATTATTTAATTTGATACAAACACACTTTTATATATGTATAACTATACACCTAAACCAAAAAATATTATACAATTAATGCATATAATATACGAACACTGCTATGTGTCATTGTACTAAACTCATCTAAGTACAGCTATCAGCTATTTTTTGGTTGAGTGAGATGTAAAACTCTATTTTGACTCATTCATACTTTACCTTTAATTAAAACATGTAAGTTGCAATTAAGAGACTACTTTGTGAAAAACTATTTGTTCGTTGTATACCCATTAATTAGTTGCACCTTGTTAGGAATGACCACTTTACTCTTCTTCTTTTTTTCTGAGCATATTGTTGAATGCATAAATAATAATGCAAGACGGTCATACCTTTCCCCTTTTATTATTTTCTCTTATTTTTTCGAATAAAGCAAACAAAATAATCCATAACAGTAGAAAATAAGCAAGACAATCAGCATAAAAATTCAAAATTAGCACTAAAAATACATGATGCATGCATGTGATATAAGAAATTAATCACATACCTATAAACCTAATGTTGTGTAAGTATCCAAGAAAATTAAGGAAATAAATTGTCACGACCCAAAATCTAACCTTGGTCGTGATGAAGCCTATCGTGTTACAAGGCAAACCTATTCCCAAAATATTACTACTTATTTGATTATAAGAATTTAATAAAATATTTTCAATAATTTAATTCCTGATAAACTAAACCAACTCTAAATATAAATAATATAAAATACGAAAAACGAGTCCCAAACATCGGGGTGTCACTAAGTCATGAGCGTCTAAAACTATGAACTAAGAAATATAATTGTCTAAAATAAGAAATGACAAGAGGAGTAACAAGGCCCTGCGGACGCTAGCATCTACCTTGCAATCTCCACAGATAGCCGGCCTGAACTCAACGATCGCCGCGCTCTAACTCACCTGGATCTGCACATAAAGTGCAGGGTGTAGAATGAGTACAACCACCTCAGTAGTAACAGAAATAACTAAGGAACTGAGCAGTAGTGACGAGCTGAGCAAAATATTCCAATTATTTATTTTTCACAATTTTAAAAATAACAGCAGGAATAAACAAGTAAATTTCATAATTCAATAAATGCCACAAAGAAATTTAACAGATAAATGCAGCAACAGCAAAAGTAAATGCAACCTCACAGCAATGTCACTCAGCACTCGCACCCAGCACTCAACACTCAACACTCAATACACTCAACACTCTGCGCTCACTGGGGGTGTGTACAGACTCCGGAGGGGCTCCCAAAGCCCAAACGCTAAGCACGGACAACTCACGTGCTACCATATCAATACCTGGATCCGCACGGTCAACTCACGTGCTACACGGACAACTCACGCGCTATGGTATCAATACCTGGACCCGCACGGTCAACTCACGTGCTACGCGGACAACTCACGCTCTATGGTATTAATATCCTCACAACCAGGCCCTCCGCCTCACTCAGTCATGTACCTCACAGCCTCACCATCATCAACAAATAAGGGAATACAACCCACATCAAGTATCACAGCATATTAGCAAATAATAGAGACGGAGGTAAACATGTACGATAATTTCTATGACTAAGTATAATTAATGTGAGCATGAATAAAGCCTAAACATGATCTCTAACATGAAGGCAAACAAGTTCAACAACAAGTAAACACATAACCACACATAATAGTCATTAGGCCTCACAGCATCACGGGACGGACCAAGTCTCAATCCCTCGCGGTGCATACCCACACGCCCGTCACCTAGCGTGGGTATCACCACCAAACAATCACATGATATCAAGCTCTCCGGGTTTATACCCTCAAAGCCAGAGTTAAAACTGTTACTTACCTCAACAGCGTAAAATCCTACTCCGGGATGTCCTCGTCTCTCGACTCAGTCTCCAAAAGCTTTGAATCTAACCATAATCAGAATACTACTATCAACATAGTCTAATGAATCGAATTACACAATAAAAACTACATAAACATGCCAAAAGTCCGAAATTGGCCAAAACTCGGCCCCCGGGCCCACATCTCGAAATCAGACAAAAATGGCAGAATAATAATCCTCGTCCTCTCCCGAGTCTAACCATATAAAATTTGTCAAAATCGGACTCCGTTTGGTCCCTCAAATCCTCACTTAAAACTCTCCAAAACTCAAACCCTAACTCCCTCAATTTCACTTTGAAATCATCAATCAAATCCCAAAAATGAAGATGGATTCACAAATTATAATCAAATCGAGTAGAGAACACTTATCGCAATCCATACGGTGAAAATCGCCTCCAAAATCGCCCAAATCCGAGCTCCCCAACTCAAAATATGACCGAAGGAACAAACCCTAGTTTTGTATATTTTTCTACCAGCTATTCTGCCTCGTTTCTCGTGTTAAACGATCCCGAAACTCGTATTTATGCCTCCAATGGATTTCTTGTGAAATTCTAGTCAAGTTATGCTTTTGAATCACTCAATTTGACCTTATAACGAAGGAGATATGTAGGTTTTAATATTTGCAAATAGTGCAGATTTTTAAATACGCCGCCGGTGGCAATTTCATAATTACTCTGAAAAATCTAGCAACCTAATTTTTAGTAAAATGACCAGAAAATCCTCATACGATGTCCAAATTCGACGATTCTTTTTGCTACGGGCCCGTAATTACGATACGGATCTAATGCTTCAATCAAAAACGAAATCGGAGCTCATTTTGTTCAATATGATATCATTTATGCTTGAAGAAACGGCGTCGAAACATAAGAAAAACGAGCGCAACACAACCCAAACCTATTCAAAACTCATCCGAGGCCCTCGGGACCTCAACCAACAATTCCAACAAGTCATATATCACTACCCAAACTTAGGTAAACCTCCGAAACACCCAAAACAATACCAAAATACCAAATCAACCTCGAATTCAAGCCTAAGAACTTCTAAACTTTCAACTTTTTCCAATTCAAGCCTAATTCTACCACGGACCTCCAAATTATATTCCGAACATACTCCTAAGTCTAAAACCAACCAACGAAGCTAATCGAATCATAAAAATCCAAATCCAAATTCGTTTACTCATAAGTCAACTTCCGGTTGACTTGTCTAACTTAGCTTTCTAACTAAGAGACTAAATGATCATTTCACTCCAAAACTACTTCGAACCCAAACCTACCAACTCGATACAACTCAACACAGCTGAACAACACATAAAGAAACAGAAATGAGAGAACGGGACTACAACTCTTAGAACGACTAACCGGATCGTTACATAAATATGCTGAAAATCAAACAAACAAAAAGAAGTAAAGAAACCCATGATAAACCAAGAACAATATCAATTAGAAATCAGGAAATAGGTAAAGATGAGAGAAAAGACACAAAGAGAAAGAGGAAAAATCCCAAAATAGGAGGTGCTTACATACAAATAAATAAACGAAAGGAATAGAGATGAAAGAACATTAGGCGTACATCAAAAGCGCAGACCAATCTGGAGAATTAGAGCAGTGAAGATTGAAGAAGCATATGTTGTTCCTCTATGAATGAAAGTCGAAAAGACCATGGAGAATAAGGGAAAAGGTAGAAATGCCAAGAAACAATGAAAAGTTTTAATAAGACTGATATTAACTATAATTTTATCTCATAGTGACAGAAATCGTACTTGCAGACCCCACTTGTAGGACTAGACTGGGTTGTTGTTGTTATAGCGACAGAAATCCGCTTCTTCTGATGGTAAAAGAATGAAAATGTGTTATGAACTATTAAGTAATCTCTATGCATGTTATATGAGTACTCTGGTCTAATCTTCTATTTCACCTTAATAGGAACTAACCTCATATTTTGATTCTTTTCTTCTTCTTCTTTTAGTCTGTAACATAACATTTTGATTCTAAAGGAAATGGCTATCAACTAATTGGACTTTGAAAATTCTTGTTTAATCTTCTACTTGGTCTTGAACTCCTGACTTCCTTATAAGGTCATTACGAATATTTTGGATACAAGGCACGAGTTGAACCTGAACAATATGTGGTTGGCCACTTCAAAATTACGGCATTCTTTATAAGTTCAAAAGAATCCAACTGCAGCGATTGCCCAAAAAGTAAAGTTGTATTCCACCTCAAAAGGACAAACCTTACTTTGGTTAATTCTTCCATCAGGGAGATTGTTATTTCTTGCGGGGAGATACTAGATGTGTGAATATACATATGAATATGATAGGTATTAGGAAAAAAAAAAAAACTGGACAAACAAAGTTAAGTTAATGGTATAATAATATTTTCTGTTTCACTTTATTCATGAGCGTTTTTACTATATTCGTTTGTTTGTCTATTGCTAATGTCATCAATAGGTGAACTATGTACCCTTATTTACCATTTAAGCATTTTTTTGAATACAGGTGCCAAGTATGGAAAATAGGGTATGAATGATGGAGATCATTGCAATTCCATATTAGGAGTTGTATGTGCACTATTTGACTCTCTACTAAGGCAGGTTGTCAGGAATCAACTGGTCATTCTTATACTTCATTTTTAAAGGGTCCGACTTCCTTCTTTTACTTCTTATATTTTTTTGGTGAATGCAGTGATGAATTATTTTCCTAAATCAATAATTTCTTATAAAATCAAAATTATGCTATCAATATAGAACCTTCTCTCCAGGAACACCATTCCTATAATTGGCATGAATAAAGTCTTATCCATTGTAGAGTGCCTTTAAAGTGGAATAATCAAATCTCACATGCTTTCTTTATAGCATAATTAAGTCATTATATCCTTAACATCTCCCTATTGTAACTCTTGAAATTTACTTGTCTCATAGTAATTTTTGTCATTATGTGGATATTCTGTTTGTCAATTGAATTTATAGCATCTTTGTATTCCATAGTTGATTGGTGTTTAATTACTGGCCTTTTGAAGGTAAGATAAAGCTTGTTGTTTTTCCTCTGCTATTGTTTCTGGAATAACAAGATCGACTGCTAAGCCACTCACTATAGCTGGTAGTAGTACTCATAAGGAATAATGGTCTAGAATCTATTATGTGCTTGAAGACACAATCATTATGTGCACCATGGGGAGCCGTTGAGCAATATGAAACAACATACTCACATTTTCAAACTGTTTGTCTGGCAAACATGGCACATGGATGTCAAATTAATAGCTTAGATGGCTGTTTAAGAAATCAACAAAATCAATCTCCAGAAATGGCTAAAAGACATCAGAATCCCAGTGAATTCCGCTTTCATGAAGAGATGCTTGACTTGCCAACTAAAGCATTTTGGAAAAGACAACTTAGAGTCGCATTCAGTGCAAGGTTCTAAGCATCTATGTAGATAAACCTTGTGGCTATCAGAACAAATATTTGTAAGCGATCAACTTATTTGAATCATATCGACATGGTAGACAACCTAGTACATGTTAGTAGACTGTATTTGTAAAATAATTCTGGAAATATAAATGAGTATAAACAGAAATGAACATAAACAGAAATGACATAAAACCAATTCGAGCCCACTGAATTCACAGTGTTTCCTTAAGGAATTTAATCCCCTCCTAGTACCCAAGGTTATGGATTATTTCCTCCCAGGATAGAACGAATTACCCACTGGTGTAGTGGTACTTCAAACCCCAGTGTTTCAGCGAACACAAAGTTCGGTAGCAAATCACACTTACTTTTTGCTTTGTTTGATGCTAAAAGTATGCAGAAGAAGGAGAAGAAACTCAGAAAATCGTAGTGAAATTCTGAGCAGAATAGTGTTGTATTTATAGCCAAAGTTAGGCTGAAATCTGAAGAGGTGCAACTCTTCAGAATGGCTATTTATGCAAAACGCCCACAGCATAAATGCCATTACATAAATGGCCATTTACTCAATAATAAAGAAGGAAAATAAAGAGGGAAAATTGAAGAGGGTAGTTACTTTTCTGTTACCAAAACAGAAAAACGGATTGGATTTAATCCGAAGCCGAAGCCGTAGCCGAGCCGAGCGACGACGACGACGGCGCGAGGCTTGCCTTCTTCTCAACTCTTTAAGAGCTAGAAGAAGAGCAATTGCTTATATACCCATAAAAAACCTCTTCCTCTTCCAATATGGGACAATGCCCATTTTTCAAGGGGGGAAACTTAAAATTTCACTCAAAAATTTTATTTCCCTCCATTTCCCATTTACCCTCTTTTAAGTATTTAATATATTAATTAAACACATCCAAAACCCAACAGTACACAAGTCAAATAATATTGGGGAAAAGATAAAGAGTTCAAACAAAATGAAAATTACCACATTACTCATTCAAAGCACTCCTAACTCTGTTTTGGCGCTATGTTAACCTCTTAAGGCTTGGGAGACCAGAGATAGCATATGTACAGTATACCTACATTAGGCAAAAGAACTAAGTTAGATAAAGTAAAATATTTGCTATCTAGCAAAAGCATTTGAAGATGCATTTTTCAACTATAGTATGAGCCTTTGCTTCTAATGACATGAGTTAAACCAAATTAGGATAGAAATATAATTCACCTATCTTATAGTAGTAATTAGGTTAATGTGCTCCTTAAGCTCAACACAAGTTTGTTATGCCGATTAATCTTTTAAAAAACAAGTCGCATAAACCGATTCTACTGATTTTAAAAAATCATCGAAGAACCAGTATCCAGAAAGTACTTATGTTACTTATGCCATGTGTCTTTTCAAGAAATTATTAAGAGACAAGTACTTAAGAGCCAACTTCTACCGGACATCTAGGCAACTTAAAGAAAAAGTTCTCACTAGAAAGATAATGTCAACAAATTAGTGACTTTGCTAGCTCACATAGTTGAGATACAACATTTAGAAGCTGCATCTAATTTTTCTCCAATTAATTCACAAGGCATTATTCATGACTAAAGACCTCATATGTAACAGATCAACGAATCAGTAAACTAAGATCTCCAGTCTCAACAAATAAATCATATATATACCAACCTTTAAACCACACAGATAGCAAATCCTAAGTATTTTCACATTTCTTCCATCAACCCGTTGCGTGAACATCCTTTTGGGGGAAGTCTCTTGCTAGAAATTTTTAGTGTAGTAACATCCTTTGTCATTTAGAAAATCTGCAATCCCATAGTTTCAATCCCTATGAAGCTTATTCAGAAATCTAGGAAAACACCTATCATCTAGTGTAGTAACTCTGCAACAGTATTACACATAACTTTTTGAGATTACCATAAATTTCACGAGATAATTTTTTTTTTAAAAAGGCACATTGACGCCCCTTATATTTTGAGAGTTGTTGTTCCTTAATCTGTTGATGTTGTGTAACACCCAATATTTTTGTTAATAAGGGTGTATTGGTAATTATCATGATAATAATAAAAATGTTTATAAGAAATTAACTACAAAAAAAAAGGGAAACTTACACAAATGTCTCAAATAAATCTCAACTTACCAACCTCTAGCCATTAGTCATAGACTTACCAAAACTAGCCAACAAAAATTGAAAAACCAAATAATAGGGTTCTTTCTCTCAAAGAATCACATGCAAAAATCACCTTCCATATTTGTAAACGTGATTAACAACATTAGATACAAGACGGAAAGGAAATTTCATGAACGGGGTAGCAAATAAGGTGATGAAATACAAAAATATATACAATATTCCAAAAATCTAAACAAAAAAGGAACTTTTTCAATGGGTATAGTTGAAATTCATTGAAAATATATAGATAAGTCAATATACAAAATTTGCGGAAGATTGGAGGTGATTTGGACTGGTTTTGTATCAAAATTCGTAATTAAATCGAGTTCAAAAAAGTCTTCTGCGGCACATGTATCAAACATGTATCACGCACGTATCACAGACACAGGTATACATGTGATACACAATTGATACATATGTGATACACAAATGATACACAGTGTGATACACATATCATTTTTTTTCATGTTCAGCTTTTACTTCGAATTTTCAATTCAAACCACCTCAAAACTTCACCAAATCATCCCAAAACTGAGATTCAAGCTCCTTAAGTTGTGCCCAATCTATTCTAATAACACCCACTCAAAACAAAGCAAAAATTTGATATTTTTTGCTACAAATAACTAATTGGCTAGTATTAGTAATATTTTATCAATTGGCCAATTTTTGTAATGAGCTACTTATAAATGGACATAGCTGATAATTTTCCAAAAAAAAAAACAATGAAACTAAATAAACAAAACAAAAAGAAGAAAGAATACAAGTGGGCTTAGCCCATTAACGTGACATAAGTCACAAGGGTTAGGAAAAAAAGGGGGGGAAAAAACTAACATGCATCTGCCAAATTGAAAGGGATTAGGGGAAGGGGAAACACAGACAGAAGCAACGGGTTTCAGAAGAAAAGAGAAAAAAGAAAAATCCCTAGAAAGAAAGGAAGAAAGCATCGAACGGGAAAAACAAAAGAAAGAGAGTCTCAGGTGTTTTTTTAGCGCCGAAGATCGTGTTTCATCTAATCTTTGGCATACAATTCCTTGGGTTTCAGCAATTAAGACAATGAAATTTTATATACATAATTCTGATAGGGCTAAATAGATATAATTTTGGAATTTCATTAAGAATTCTAAAGATGAAGCTAAGGAAATTTAGAGAAATTCATGAGACTTTTCCATTAATTAACTGGGTATATCATATTAATAGGTTGTATTTAATAGGTTTTGAAGTATTCTCAAATACAAAGCGTGAGTAAGTATAAATTAATTAAGAGTCAAACATGAAGTACAAGGGTTGAGTATTCTAAATCAGCTATGAATTAGCTAAAACAAGGAAATTAATATGAGATCGATGTTATGTAATTATAGATTGATTGGAGGAAGTTGTACGAATTGCTCGAGGTGAAGCATTTGGTATTTCGGCACGAGTACTGTGAGTAGTAATCTTACCGCAATTTGTGTTTTCATAACTTGCATGATTTACACATGATTTTCAATATGAATATGTTACCGATTATTTTGAGTTGCGTGTGGGACAAGTCTTTTACTCGATATGATACCGAAATAGTTATTTGAGATGAATACCGTGGTTTTAAATATTTTCTTTGTCACTAGATCTGTTTTACCGTTACTCGAACTTACTGTTATCGAAAGGAAATTATATGATTTGATAAGAACCGAAATGCCCTATATTGTTTTAAAATAGTTTCTACGAGTATATACAGATTACAGAGACAAGTATAATTGGGGGTAGACATTGAAGGATTCCGTAGCTAACGGCGGGTTCGTTAGACCTGGTGCACCTTGTAATTATAGATTACCGTTATAGCCCTCGCTAGTGGGAAGGTAGAACTAGCATACTGTTACCGACTTCCCTCGAGTAGGACTACCGTTATATATGACTTCTTGCAAAAAAGTCCACAGTTATGCCGATTACATGATCCGTTCATTGAAACCTCCCAAAATGTGAATACTGATATTATACAGTGGTTAACGAGCTTATTACTGAATTGTTAATTCTATTTTACTACAAGAAAATCATGATGAGACTGAAAATTATTTATTGTTTTTGAAAGGGCATTTTTATGTATTTTCTCTTTGAAATACTAGCATGTTTCTGACTTGTTCCCAAATAAAAACGGTTGTGGTTAAGTGTTATTACTCACTGAGCTAGCGACTCATTCCCCGCTAATTTTTTTACAGAGACAGCAGTTGACGCGGGCGAGAATTTCGTTAATTAGAGCGCACAGGTTGATATTTCTCGGTGAGCCTCGCACTTGTTCGCGTGGGCAGAGTTTTTGTTTATTGTTATGGTCTTTTCATTGAACTCTTAGAGTCTCTCCATAGTCATTATTTTAGTGTCATGAGTATTCTTTTGTTATATGGCCTTATGTTGAGTATCGTTCTCATTTATCAAAGTTGGAGATAAATTAGTATTTCTAGTGGTTAGTTGGTGGTTTAGTTATGGTGGAGACTTGTATTGGTTAATTGACAAGTTGTCAATTATTTGGTATGATATTAGGATGTTTGGTTGTTGATTTGAGACAGAAAATTTTTTGGGATGGTCCAAAAACAGGGGAAACTCTGTCTGATTTTCTGTAAAATTACCGATGAAGCTTACTTGGGAGCACTTGCTCCTAAGCGCCGGTCAAAATCCTAATTGGATCGTGACAAAGTTGGTATCAGAGCTTAGGCTTTAAGTTCCGAGTCATGGAGCAATGTTTAGTAGAGTCTTGTTCATGGGTATGTAGGCGCCCATACTTATGACCTTGAGGCTACTCAACATCTAGGAATGTTTTCCCTTCTTTCATTCTTTGATCGTGCGTTGAGATAACTTGAGAGTGACTTGGGAATATTTCTTTCGCAAATGGCTAGGACACGCACACCCTCATCTGCTGGACGTGGTGCTACCCGGGGTGGCGGTCAAGTTGGGGTTCATCAAACTAGAAGACAGACTGCTCCTCAACCTCAAGTTGGGAACATGGGTCAAACCCAAGCTGTTATGCCAGATCAAGTGCAAGAGCAGGGAGTTCAGAACGCTCCACCACCAGTGCCAACTGTTGTACCTGTTGTTGCCTTACCTGCAGATGCAGTGGCAAGGTTATTGAATGTGATAGAGGCATTGATGCCTACTCAGGGCGGAAGTTCAGCTCCTCAGGCTACTTTACAGGCACAAGCACCTGCACAGACTCGGACTTTCGGGAATAAGGAAGTATCCCTACAAGAGTTTCTGAAATTGAAATCACCAAAATTCACAGGTTCCGATAATTTAGCAGAGCCTCAAAGTTTCTTGGATGGGACAGTAAAGGCATTACGTGCTCTTGGATGTTCTAGTGAGAGAGCCGTGGAGCTCGCAGCATACAAACTAGAGGATATGGCCAACACATGGTATGAAACGGTATTGCTAGGAAGGCCAGTAAGAGCACCACCACTGACATGGGACGAGTTCACTAAGTTGTTCAAGAATCATTTTCTTCCGGACAGTCTGATGCAACAATATGCTAGAGACATTGAGAGAGTGGTTCAGACTCCAGATATGGATGTGTCAACATATAACACTAAGTTCTGTAAGCTGGCTATATATGCTCCTCACTTAATGCCTACCGAAAAAGCTCGAGTTCAGAGGTTTGTTGATGGATTGGTTGGCCGTCTATACACTGTAATAGCCCCACAGATGAAGACTTTATCATACTCTGACGTAGTCGACCTTGCTAGAAAGATTGAAAACAAGGGACGTGAAGAGCGTGCAGCTAGTGATTTACGTAAGAAGGCCAAGACAGGAGGGGCTTTCAGTGGTGGTTTTAGTGAACATAGAAGAGCAGGAAATCAGGGACAACAACAACAACAGGGTTCTCAGACAGGGACTCACATGTCTTGACAGTCCACATACAGACCACATTATAGACAAGGTAATAGGGGACCATCATCTTCTGGACATCGTAATTCTAGGCAGATATATGCCACTACTCCAGTCTGCCGGACTTGTGGTAGATCACATTTGGGCCAATGTCGTGTTCTAACTGGAGAGTGCTTTCGGTGTGGCCAGTTGGGACATCACTTGAGGGATTGCCCTCAGCCTCCGAGAAATTTCAACCAGGCTTCTATTCAGTCAGTTGCACCGACTCAGACTACTCGTAATACTTCAGGTGCTACAGGTACAGGAAATAGAGGTCGAGGTGCTGGAGACCATGCTACTGTCAATCAAGGACAAGGCAATGCTGGTAGAGGTCAGGCGAGAGTTTTTGCATTTACTAGACAGGATGCTCAGGCCTCGAATGCAGTGGTTACAGGTATTCTTTCTGTCTGTTCATTTGATGCACTTGCGTTGATTGATCCGGGATCTACTCACTCCTATGTGTCCTCGTACTTTGCTTTGAGATTTAGTAGACAGCCCGAGCTATTGAATAATCCTTTTCTAGTTGCTACTCCTGTTGGAGAGTCTCTATTAGCTGAATACGTGTATCGTGCTTGTCAGATTCGGGTTGAGGGTTTACTCTAGCTGACCTTATTGTACTTGATATGATTGACTTTAACATACTGATGGGAATGGATTGGTTATTTTCTTGCTATGCTATAGTCGATTGTCATGCAAAGATAGTTAAGTTTGAGATACCAAATGAACCCAGTTTTATTCTAAGAGGGAGTTAGGTTCCAAAGACTTGCAAAATTGTATCTTTTATGAAGGCTCAACGACTTCTGAAGAAAGGTTGCTTGGGTCTTTTAGCTATTGTAAATGATACAAGAAAGGAAATAATTAGTATAGAAAATGTACCAGTAGTGAGAGAATTTTCTGATGTATTTCCTAAGGATTTACCAGGATTGCCTCCATACGAGAAATAGACTTTGGTATTGATTTGCTACCTGACACAGCCCATATCGATACCCCTATATCGAATGGCACCAGCAGAGTTGAGGGAGCTAAAGCAACAGTTACAAGATTTGTTAGATAAGGGTTTTATTAGACCTAGTGTATCACCATGGGGTTCACCAGTACTGTTCGTAAAGAAGAAAGACGGATCCCTCAGATTGTGCATTGATTACAGGCAGTTGAACAAGATAACAATACGCAATAAATATCCTTTGCCTCGTATAGATGACATGTTTGATCAGTTACAAGGAGCTGCCCACTTTACAAAGATTGACCTCCAATCTGGTTATCATCAACTTAGAATCAGCTCTAGAGCTGAAGTTTTTGTGCAGGGAGAACTATTTGTGCTCAGGAAGGTTGCATGCATGATTACTAAGTTCCAACAACTCGATTTGTCTTAGCCTCTGAATCTTTGCCACCAAAAACATGCGACAATCCAAAATCTGATATTGGAGGTTCATTACTGTCTAGAAGAATATTGTTATTCGCCTCCAGATCTCTATGGATAATATGTATCCTTGAATATATATGAAGATAAAGAAGCCCCTTGGGCAATGATAAAGACACGAATCCTCCATTAATCTAGCATTTCTTTAATTTTTATTTGAATTTGTCAATTCCTTTGTTAGTAATTGAGAGATCAGGAAGAAAGTGTTCAATTTATATAGTATCACTGCATGGGAAGAACGTCCTAAGGTTCTTAGCTGAGATTCTCCTGTATATGATTCGAGAGAGTTGCAAAGCAAGGAGGAGAAGGAGAAAGGGGGCTGAAGTTATTTAAAAAGTGGGTACAAGTTAAAAGTTTAAAAAAAAATGGGTATGGATTAAATGGGGGCGACCAAATAGGGCGCCCCGTGCAATTTTTACGTAAAAACTAGATATGTATGCCCGTGCTATGTTTTTGAGGGAATAAAAAGTTATGCAGAAAAATAATTGAAGAAAATTAACTTGCTAAAAAATCATAATTTGCTCTTTGTGTAAGGGGATATTCAACCCAAAAAACCTCAAATTAAAAGCCAATCCATATCATAAAAATAGAAGAGACACCAAATCCAGCATAAATCAAATAACATGCACTAATAAAAGAACAAAAACAACAGCAATTTGTTCAAAGAAACTCTTAGGAACATTCTGTCACTACAAATCATTTTTATCTCTTGGATCTCACTAACTATTCTTCATAAGTCCAACAAAATTAAGAGTTGCACATTAGTCTTCATAAGAGGGTTGATTTGCACAAAAAAATGAAGTATTCTAGTCTTTCACCTGCAGTATAGAAGTAGCATATTTAGTGGGGTGAAAAGGAGTCATAACTAATTTAGAGGAAGGAAAAGAAATTCAGAGTAGTCTTGTAAAGAAGGAGCCCACCCTTCACAATATCCTTTCATAAATGAATAAATTTGTACTATATATAGGTGAGAAAGGCATGAATAAATACAAGTAAAACATTGCTACTGGGTGCATCATGTGCAAGACATGATAACTTGAACATCAAACAGCATAAAGCCATAGAACTCCCATTGAAATTATCTCTGGTTCCTTTCTTTCCACAAAACACATGCCAAATCATTTTCCAAGTCCTATTCCACATGCAAAGTGTGCACAATATACGAAACTATAAGACATCTAGTGTGCGAAATCATCATCTTAACACGTCATATGAGACTTCTGCATTAATTTTTCTATCTAATAAAATACTTCATCAACTGGAAAAGTAAAAATGTGGGGCCTACTTGGTTGGCTTTGCTCTTTGTGGGCCTATTTAATTGGCTATTGAATACGTGTAGGCTTCTTTTATCATTAAATTACACGTATGCCACTATATGCATATCAAGCACAGGTCTGGCCAAAGGTTGAGTAGTATAGCAAGCGCAGGTCTCTTTGACTGCTAAAAGTTATTTTTTCTCCTTTACTCTTTCGATTTCGGATTTCTTTAGCCCGTGATGGTGGTCTGAATTTTATTAACCTTTAGGCTTTCATATTACGTATGATTTTCGTTTATGAAGTTAAGACTTCAAAAAATTAGGTTTTCGCATTACCGTTCTTTATAACAAAATTATAAAATAATGCATTACATAAGTTGACCTTGCACTATTTTAGCTCAGTTACAAGTTTGCAAATGTGTAGCCAAATATCAATAAGATCTTTTCTTTTCCCATTCCCTCTAATTATAACAACCTCATTTATTCCTACCTACCCCTATTGTAGCTCTCTCCTCATTTTTCACCCATAAATATTTAGTTTAATTAATAAAAAAGAATCATATGCAAACAAAACTAAAAAGAAAACTTAGATCCCCATTAAGTCAACACTCATTCGTGCCTTCTTCCATAACCAATACTTCTCTATTTTTTTTTAAATTTTGTATATCTTCAGGTTTATACATACCTATCACAACTGCAAAACACAAAAACAGACGCGAGAACCTAAAATCTCATCTCCTTTAATGCTAATCTTGTTAAATTTCGATTATGATTTTGTGAGAAATTTGGAGTGGGTATTGTTTGAACTTATTAGAAATAGTCTAAGTAGGTTGAATACAATGTTTGNATATATATATATATATATATATATATATATATATATATATATATACTGATAAAGGTCATGTCCTCAAGCAAGCAAGAGACTAATTGTTGATGAGAGAATTAAATACACTTTATCTCTCCAAAATTCAGTTTGCAGCACATATGTACCAAGTGTTTTAAATCATAATTCTACAACATAGATCAAAGTGGAATTGTAATGAACTGATCTATTTGAGATAGAGAAAGAAAATATCATACAATTCCCAACTTGCAAGACAAAGTTCTTTGACTATTATAGATTAATTAATATTAGCCAAATGACTTTCAAAATGGTACAAGACGACAACAACAACAATCTAGTATTATCCCACCAGTGGGGTCTTAGGAGGGTATAATCCCACCAGTGGGGTCTGGGAAGGGTAGTGTGTACGCAGACCTTACCCCTACCCTGGGGTAGAGAGGCTGCTTCCGATAGACCCTCGGCATCCCTCCCTCCAAGAACTCCCCACCTTACTCTTGGGGTGACTCGAACTCACAACTTGTTGGTTGGAAGTGGAGGGTGCTCACCACTAGAGAAACCCACTCTTGTCCTCGGTACAAGACAATATCTATCTAATATTCTTAATAGGTCTTCGTTGTGACAATAGGTTACGAGTTCGAACTGTGAATTGATTGCCTGCATTATATACTAATGCTTAACCTAATATCGTTTGCCTACATCATATTCTCTTAAAGTGTGGCCCCTTCCTCAAAAGGTGTTGAACGCATACTCCTTCGTCCACCGAACTGTTTTTTTTTTAAAGATGAGTTAATAAGGTTCAATAGTTTTCTTGTTTTCGGCTTTATTAACTCTGTTATATATAAGATACTTTAAAAAAGATCACAAGTTTTGAAGAGATAAATCATTAAACAGATTGGTCCCAACCCTGCAAATATCACCAACCAACCAAGTTTTAATTTTAAGGTGTATGTCCACCAGTACAGTCCAGAGCATATATCGTCAACATATATATAAGGTAGTGATTAATGAAAAAGTCGAAAGTTGAATGCTCTTACATATTATTCCCCACATAGTTATTAATCTTTCAATGTGCCAATAAAAAATGAGGGGGAAAAGTGGGTCAAGGAGGGAAACTGTTCCTTCAACGTGAAGGAAATAAAGGCTATCATACATGCAGATCAACTAGACCGATTCACCATTAAAAGATTTAGATTTCTTTTCCAAATAAACAAGAAAAAGAAAAAGAAACTAATCGCCTATTACCATACAAGCAAAATAAAACTCCATTAAGCAAGAGACAAAAATACACATATAATTAAATGAATTTATTTTTAACAAGGATTTCATAGTTAACGATTTTCTATCAATACCATTACTCATACTGAAACTTACAAATGTCGAATCTTTAAAAATCAAAGAAAATTTCCGACTTTGATAAAATAAATATACTTTTGTCCTTTCAATTGACATAAACTCCAACTAGTTCTCAAATACTCCAACTAAATCAAGAATATTAGAACAACAACAACAATCACAATTATACTTTAGTACCAAAAAAATTAAGAGAAAGAAGAAAAAGCAAACCTCCATTTAACCAAAGAGTAAGAGGAAGTTTATCAGCATCTTTCTCAGCTTCAACAAAGTAATAAAACAAACTTCTCTCTGCCTTTTCATCTACATCTACATATCCAGCATATTGTCTAAATCCCACTTTTGGTTGCCCTGGTAAATTTTCCACCAGATCTTCTATTGGATGTCCATTAACAATAATATTCAAGATAATAATAAACCCAAATACTATAAGAAAAAGTGGATGATGAAAGCCCATTTGCATCTCCTTCCTGTAAGTATGGCGTAAGTTGAAGTGGAAAGATAAGGAAAATATATAAAGAGATACCAATGGCAGAAAAGGAAACCCCTTTTAACTATTATATTGAGAGAAAAATTAATAACCCATGCATGCACATAAAGAATGGCTTTTTTGAAGAACTTAAAGTAAAGATAAAGTCATAGTAATAAGAAAATTTAAAAGAGTTTTTATGACTTTGAAATTCTATTGATGATAGAGGGCACGTGAATTCGGGAATTGCTTTCGCTTTCAAATATTTAAATTAGTATGATATATTCATATATAGCTGTATTTTCGCTTTTTTGAAATGAATTCCCTTTTGTTTACAAAAGAAAAAAAGTTTTCAAGATTGGAAACAAATCTCTCTTTATAGGGTCTTTTTCTTTACTATTTTCTTTCATTTTGTTTATTCTTTTTTTGAACGTACTGAAAAGGTATGCTGGTTTTTAAATAGAAAAAAAAGATTTCATGCATCCGGCTTCCCGAATTCTCTTTGGTCAAATCAGTTCTTTCTTAAATCAGCTACTCCTATTTCCTACTAGTAGTTTTTTTGGTATATATACCATATTCGAGCCTACTAATTTGTGTAATGGATTTAAGATATTGAGTATGCTTAAGGATAATAATGATATGGAGTATGCTTAAGGATAATAATGATATGGAGTATGCTTAAGGATAATAATTATTTTACACTATCACTAAGATCTAATTTATCATAATATCTTAACCATTTATTCTAAGTATGTACAAATTCGGAGCTTTGTTCGTCCTTGTAATTTAATCATTAATTAATTGAAAATGGACAAAATTAAAGAATAATGCTCTCCATAAGTTCACCTTGCACTATTTTAGCCCAGTTACAAGTTTGCAATGTGTAGCCAAATATCAATAAGATCTTTTCTTTTCCCATTCCCTCTAATTATAACAACCTCATTTATTCCTACCTACCCCTATTGTAGCTCTCTCCTCATTTTTCACCCATAAATATTTAATTTAATTAATGAAAAAGAATCATATGCAAATAAAACTGAAAAGAAAAATCAGTTCCCCATTCAGTCAACACTCATTCGTGCCTTCTTCCATAACCAATACTTCTCTTTTTTTTAAAAAAAAAAAATTGTATATCTTCATGTTTATACATACCTATCACAACTGCAAAACGCAAAAAACAGACGCGAGAAACCTAAAATCTCATCTCTTTTAATGCTAATCTTGTTAAATTTCGATTATGATTTTGTGAGAAATTTGGAGTGGGTATTGTTTGAACTTATTAGAAATAGTCTAAGTAGGTTGAATACAATGTTTGAAGTTATTTGCTGGAGATTTGGACTAGTTTTATACAAGAATTGCAAGTGAAAATCGTATAAAAATTTCGTCAGCGATGCTTATACACTTTTATACAATGTTATACACTTTTATACAAAGAGGTACAGTATGTATATAGTTGTATAAAAATGTATAAAGATGTATAATGACAGAGTGAAAATATTTTTGATACACTATGTATATGGTGTATAAGAAGAATGAGAAGAAGAAGAAGAAAATGCGAGAAATTCACCAAATATCTGTAAATAATGTATCAACCTTGGATATAATAGTGTATAAGTTGTGTTTATACACTATTAAATTTGTTTGCTTCGGTTATTTTGTGTAATAGGAATTAATTCCTAATTCAAGCCCTCATATTAATTCTCACGTCCATATCATCTGCTATTACGACGTGGGCTTAGGATAGTTCGAACCTGAGAATCACCCCAAGGGAAGCCCAAGTTCATTGTTGTCACTATATGGGCGCATTCCTTGGGCTAGGCTTCAACTGGAGCCCATCAGGTATCTCCAAGTCGTCTCCAAAGGCTGGACAACCTTTTGAATAAATGGGACTTGGGCCTGGCTGCATGATAAGAAGCCCATATTGCCCTATATATTAAATATTGTATCCTCCCTATTGAAGTTTAATTCTGTAATACAATTCTAGGCCTTCCAAGTTAGGTAGCAAATTTAAATTAAGAGGTTTTTCTCTTGTTTAAGTTCGGACTTGAACTTGAGGCACAAATTTTATAGTGTTAATTAATTAGGCTTTTAGTGACAATCTTTAAAAGAAGAACAATAGTCTCTTTAGGATACCCTTAAAATAAACGAGGTGCGCACGCAATAAAATCACAAATTGCATGGCCTCTTTAATTACTCCATTAAAATATTTAGAACTCGGGGCGTGCCATTTAGCGAATTTTTATGGCNAGTGTATAAAGATGTATAACCACAGAGTGAAAATATTCTTGATACACTATGTATATAGGTGTATAAGAAGAAGAAGAAGAAGAAGAAGAAGAAGAAGAAGAAGAAGAAGAAGAAGAAGAAGAAGAAGAAAATGCGAGAAATTCACCAAATACCTGTAAATAATGTATCGACCTTGGATATAGTAGTGTATAAGTTGTGTTTATACACTATTATATACTATTTTAGACAATATTATACATTATTATACAAAGGAATCCTATCAATGGAGCTTCACGTGTTCTTCTTCTTCTTCTTCCTTGGGCATCCTATGAAATTTAACTCAAATATAGCGTAAATCTACTCCATATCACTTGAAACTTAAGTTTTGAACTTATCTTGATGATTCCAATCAATTGAGACAACACCCATTCCAAACAATAACAAATCGGAAAACTCAATTTCTGAAATTTAACTCAAATATAGCTAAATCTACTCCAAATCACTTGAAATTTGAGTTTTGAACTCATCTTAATGATTCCAATCAATTGAGACAACAACCATTCCAAACAACTAACAAATCGGAAAACTTAATTTCTGAAATCGAATCTTCGAACCACTTGTAATGGTGACTTTTATTTTTCAAATCCTTAGTTAACCATTGAAATCCGAAAAAAAATTGAAGGAGAATAACAATAGTAAAGGCTGACATGGGAAGGAGAAGAAAAACGAAGAAAAAAGGGGAACGAAGAAAAAAGAGGAACGAAGAAATAAGGGGTGGGCTAACTGGTGAAAATTAATTTTCAGATTATGTAGAACCTGGGCTATACTGGGTAAGGGCTTTAAACATGGGCCATTTTTTGATGGGTTGTTGGGCCAAGTGACAAGGGATGTAATTCTCCCTTGAAAATGTGCATTTTCGATACATTTTCAGATGAAAATTTAGTATTAAGTCATGTTAAATTTGTAATATTACTTCATATTTAATAGTATATATACAATTCTAGAAATAATCTAAACAATAATATATTTTCTAAAAGGATAAAAATAGGCATTTTAATTATTTGAAGGTCAAATTACGCTTAGCTAAATATCGCAGGGCCAATAATCAGAATTCACCAGTAAGTTGAGGGATGAAATTATCCCTTTGTAACGTAACTTCCTCTTAGAAGAATTATTCAAATCTCATCATACTTGTGGTATCTTTGTAAAAAAAAAAAAAAAAAAAAAATATTAATCTTATTATTCTCTTTTGTCATCTTGCCTCTATAACCGCCACCTATGGGCATATAACTTATTCAGCAGAATCTGCCTCCAAAGACCTTCCCTTCTTGTCATTATATGATTCGGATCATCCATTGACCACCCACCAGCTCAATTGTCACTCAGGACCGAACTTGATAACTTTGGATCAAATCTTATATGTATTTTAAGAAATTTAATGAACGTATACAAATTAATTAATTTAGAACTCAGTAATAATTAAAATTGTGAACTCATAAAGTTGAAATCCTTACTTCACCTAAGAAGAGGGAGTGGGTCATTTATGCCGTAGGTGTAACAGAATGACAAACATTTGCGCTTAAGACACCATATGACTAAAGAAAGATAATGTACCCAATAACTACTATTATTCACCACTTATGAATCCATTCTTAATCAGAAATTTCAGGTTTGATATTTGAGAATTGAGAAATCTTCGATAATGAATATTGGCTTTATGAATCTGAATTAGTTGGATGAGTGAATTTCGAATAACAGACGATTAAACACCAACAAAAACTAATTTATTACCTCTTTTCAGAAAATTATTATTTTTTGGGACTTCGCAAAATCAAGAATGCTAGCTATGTCGCCTCAATGAGTTGTTGTTTAAGTCGATATGGAATTCTTTCATGCATCACTATTAGAAATTCGGCCAAAATCGACCGCAGTCGATCGATCAATTTTGATCGGTCAAAAAACCGGCGAAAAACCGGCTGAAGTCGGTCGATTCTTCAAAATATTTTATTTTTCAATTCTTTTTTACGAAACTGACAAACTTTGGTCGGGTTCTTATGGTGCAAAAATACGGAAAACTATTTTTGCGTCACGTGAAATTTATTTTCAAGAAACCGACCAACTTTGGTCAGGTTTTTATTTAAAATAAACTAAAATTAATATTCAAAAAAATTGACTGAAATCGATGAGTTATTTCAGCTGGTCATTTCTTAAACATCGACCGATTTCGGTCATTAATTTTATTTTTTGATAGAACCGACTGACATCTATCGGTTATTTTTGCGCAAAAATACAATTAAAGAGTATAAACAAAATAAAGACATTCATAAAACAAAACTAGTGTTATACCCCGCGCCATGCACGGACAAACTTAAAGAATCTTATGAAATTATGATTTGTTATATTATACTATTTTAATAATTTTTGTTGCTATTTTATTTTTAATACAGTGTGCAAAAATATAATAAAATTTATATAATTGAAGGATACACATCATATGGTAATTAAATAAATTATTTATTATATATTTTAGTTTTTATTAAATTAGCAAGTACTTAGTACTAAATATTTACTAATGTAATTTTTTATTAACTTGTCAATTGCTTAATATTTTGTCACTATTTTTCTATAATTTTACATAGATATATATTTCTTACTCTGGAAATATTTTTATTATTTTTGCTGTTTAAAATTCTTTAATTGTCTAAATTTATCAATATATTTTTTGAGCATTATTTACTTACCTCTTATTTTTATCAATTAATTTAAATTATAAATATTCTACTTGTCACGACCCAATTCCACTACAGGTCGTGATGGCGCCCAACACCATTGCTAGGCAAGCCAACACTGAACAAGCTAGTAGTTTTCCATTTAAATAAGTTACTAAGTGGATATTATCCTCTCGTTCTATTAAAAGGTTTAGAGATTTGCAATTTAAAACACAACTAAAGCGAAAGCAAATAAGTATAAATCGAAATCATGTAGACAAATCCATAATCATAAGTCAACTAGTGTGTGCAAAGATCCGGTGTCACAAGTATATGGGTATCTAGTAGATTATACAAAACCATGTTATCCTACTGTCTGAAAGGAAATAGATAGAAAATAAAGACATAGAAGAGACTCCAACTGCTGCAGAACGGCTCGAGAGGGTAGCTCACCGTGAAGTCTCAAGCTGGGGGATCAAGTATGCGCGCCTGGAGGATAACTAGATGCGTCTGCCTCAGATCTTGTACAATTAAGTACAGAAGCGTAGTATGAGTACATAAACAATATGTACCCAGTAAGTATCCAGTCTAACCTTGAAGAAGTAGTGACGGGGGTCGACTTGACACCTACTAGGGCCAACAATAATATAATCAAAGTATTATGCTAAGCATGGATATCATAAATAATACTGAAAGCTCAACATCAAGAAGTGATAAATTCTTCTTTCATAAAAATAGTGTCAATTTCAGTCATATCATTTAACAATTTACATTCAATGCATTAAAGCAATACAAATCACAGAAAGTCCAAATAAATAGCATGCGCAAGTTATGCCGAGGTCATATTGCTCGATCCAACATAATAATAAAATATGCACTGCTACAGGGTCGAATTGCGCGAATGATAGATGCATCTATTAACCTGCCGAGGTGAACGGCCCGATCCCATGAGAGTAGTGGAAATAGTCACCCCACTCGCGAAATATATTTACGACGCGGTTAAATATAAATATAACAAAATTCTTCTCAATTCCTTTCAAAATAATGATTTACTTGAAATCTTAAAATTCTCAACATAGTTTTATTCAACGCAAACCAACAAAATATTTCAGATAAAGGTATCCACAAAGCATGGTGTAAGCCTAGAACTACTCGGACATAACAAGAATAGTAGCTACGTACGGACTCTCACCACTTTCGCGCGTACGTAGCCCCCACAAATAATCATATATTAATTTAGTTCACCTATGGGGAAAATTTCCCTCTTACAAGGTTAGAAAAGAGACTTACCTCGCTTCAAGGGCTACTTTCCGGTCCAAGCTTAAGCCCAAGCCCTCAATTTGGTGTCGAACAATCCGAAACTATCCAAATAACATAAAAACTAATCAATATAGGCTCAAAAGTTCATATCCCCTCTATTAGAGTAATTACCCAACTCATATTGCAAGATTCCTAAAATTCACCTCCGGGCCCACGTGCCCGAATTCCGAAAATTTTCGAAGAAAGTTGTTACCCATAACCTTAGGATCAAGAATATATTATTTTTACTACATTCCATAATAATATTCATGATTAAATCCCATTTTTATCAAAAATCTAGGTTTTACTCTAAACCCATAATTTCCACTAATTTACATGTTGTAATCTACTCATAAACCATGTATTAAACTCACATTAGGTAGAAATTACTTACCTCACAAAGCTAGGTTGAAATCTCCCCTTGTGAAGCTCCCAAATCGCCCAAGGATGTGATAAATGACCCCAAATATGCCTAAGTCCCGATTTTTAAACTCACTGCCCAGCTGCCCCCTTCATCGCGAACGCGACACCATTGGCTCAGGCCCTCTGAAGGCCCTTCATCCCGAACGCGAAAATTGACACGCGAATGTGAAGGCTGGCTTGGCTAGACCTTCGCAAACGCGATGGCGACTTCGCGAACGCGAAGAACAAAGCTGGCCGGGCCCAGCTGCTCTACTCTACGCGAACGCGAGAGGCCTCACGCGAACGCGAAGAGCATTCCTTCCCCAGCCCAACTCCTTCTACGCGAACGCGATGGTTCCTTCACGTTCGCGAAGAAGGAAACCATAACTGGGCGGACCTGGTTTCATGCATTTAGCTCCGAGGGGTTCGAAACTCACCCGAGCCACTCGGGATCCTGTCCAAAGGCACTAACAGGTCTATAATCATAATACGGACTTGCTCGAATTCTCGAAACGCGAAAAACAACAACGAAACCAAGAATCATACCCCAAAACTAAATTGAATCAAACTTTGAACTTCAAGTTTTTCCAAATTCGCCGAATGCGTCAGATCATACTTAGACTACTCGGAATGGCACCAAATTTTGCGTGCAAGCCTTAAATGACATTACAGAACTATTTCCGATCTCGGAATTCAATTCGGACCTCGATATCACCAAAACCCGCTCCAAACCAAATTTAAAGAACTTCAAAGTTCTTCAAGAACTAACTTTCACTACTAGGCGCCAAAACGCTCCCGAGTCATCCAAAACCCGAACCGGGCGTACGTCCGAGTCCGAAATCATCATACGAACCTATTGGAACCGTCAAATCTCGATTCCGAGGTCGTTTGCTCAAAATGTTGACCGAAGTCAAACTTGGCCTTTTAGGCCAACCTTAAGGAACCAAATGTTCCGATTTCAACCCAAATTCTTCCAAATCCCGAACCAACCATCCCCGTAAGTCATAAATCAATAGAAGCAAGTACGGGGGGACGGGATTCTAGAAAGCAAAACGACCGGTTGGATCGTTACACCAATATTTCAGGGACAATTTTGGTCCTTTTTCGAATAATTAATCTCGCTAACAATTTTTAAACAACTTTTTATCTCTTCCCGAAAGAAAAGAGATATAGTGAAAAACACATGTATGTAGAGTTATGTGTAGTTTAATATTTATGCTAAATTGTAAAAAGTTATAGTGATCATTGCTTTCAAACTGTCATCCACCTATACCAAATTATGTCACTATATATACCTATACCAAATTATGTCACTACATATATAACTTTAGCCAACTAAGTGGATATCAATCTGTTCTTTATGACATATTGGAATTTAGGCATTGATTAAGTCCACTATATATCCAAGGATAATCCAAAAAGACTTCTCTCTTTCTACTGTTTTAATTTAAGGTTATGGGGTCTTCATCTAGAAATATAACTGCTATGACCATAGTGAAATGGTTGGATTTCTAAAGTTCGAATTTAAGTTCTGAGAATATAAAATTATTCAATAAGAAGTGTCTTATTTTTTTTTTTTAGTACTGAATTACTCGATATGAGCTTGAATTAATCAAGTTAATGGTTTTCAAATATGAATAATATTTTGAAGCAGCATTCAAGCACTAGTCTTTTGTACCTTTCTCGGCTGTTTGGCTAAGATCAACTGTAGTATATGTTTTATCAATTTAGCGATATTAACTCAATTTTTTAAAGAGGAATGTACAGTATTCATTACTAAAAGGTATGAATTTGCGACGAACAAATTCTGTAGTTAAACAGTAAAATTCGTCGTTGATCCTGCTTAACGACAAATTAGCAAAAAATTATATTGGCTACGAGCAATTTAGCGACAAAGTTCGTAATGAATACAATTTTTTATAGTGATGGTAGCTTGCGACACGGGTCTTCGCGCATCGCCTAAGCGTTGCACTACAGCTCAGACCTGACGCACCCACCAAAATAAACAGTCTTTCCATGTTTTTTACATTTGCCAAATAGAGAAATGGAATATGTTTTGCATGATTTGACTGAAAGTGTCAATTAATAGAGGAAACTCTCTACTCTTTAACATTTATGATTAAAGAAGTAGAAATTTTTATATTTCTCAATTATTCATTTTTAATGGGAATATGATGTTAGCTTCCACTAAAAGTACAAGAAAAGATTTTAAAATCTAGGGTTTTGTGGGGATCCATTTTAATATAATTTTTGCTATTTCTTTTTACAAATTATGGCCCTACAAATCCACAAGGATATCTCCTAAGGAAGCAGAAGGCATAATTAAATGTTAATATTCTGAATTATATATAGTGGGATTAATTAGAAAGCAATAGCACAAAATTAACGGGCGAACATGCATAGTAGTTGATTGACACAAAAGAAGTAGTTAATTGAATCTTTATTATTATTATTATTATTTATGCTTGAGTCGAAATCGAACTCAGATATCGTACCAAAAGTCAATTTGTCCTCCCTAAATCGATCAATACAGCCGTCTAAGATTTGAATCTTAAGGTGCCAATCAAAATATAAGTCTGTTATTTTTTATATATATATATATATATATATATATATATATATATATATATATGTCATTAATCCATCCACCCTCTTTATGTATATGCAGAGGAAGTTGAGACAACTCAAAAACTCTCTGGTGGTGCTCAATTGAATGAAGATAGAGTTGAGAAAAACCTTCCAGAGAATACTCCAATGCTCCTCGATGTTGTTCCACAATTGAATGAAGCTGGAACTGCTGATATCGATAAAGGGATGCAGCCTGGGGAAACCACAGCGGAAAATAAACGTCAAGGTATTCTTTATGTTTCTGAATGATCCAAGTATATCTTTTACGGTTTGAAATTTTACTTACTTAATTTTTTTTAATGTTTTTGAATGATTATTCAGATAGACTCAATGCAGCTCAAAAGGAATTTGGTGAGCTTATTCAGCTATATCAAAAAGGAGAAATACATCTATTCACACCTGTTGGCTCACAGACAGGTGTGAAGTGTGTTTGTATTATTTTATAAAATTTAGTTAGTATTATTTACTTTTTTTTGCATGAAGATATAGGCATTTCTGAAGGTAAAGGAAGTGGATCTATTGGAATGCAAACACCATCTGTGTCGCAACACTTAGACCAGGGAGTTATTTTCTTCAATTCGATTACAAGGTGTTTTTTGTCTAATGTGTTTTTGTATAAGTTGTATTTATGTTTATATTTTCCTTGCTTTTGCAGATCTCATCTGATGCATCGCAACTTCTTCCAAATCCTAAGAAAAGGAGATTTCTAGATCTCCTATGTGTGACACCAGTGATATCCCCAACTTCAATATATGTTCATTTTTCGCTGGGTAGTACACAAGGGACTGGTTCAGAAGGTAATTCTGTTGTTGTTGTGTTGGTATAGAGAGAGAAGAATGTCGTGAACAGCAGGGGGTTGGTCAAGTATCTGCCACGATGGCTGTGGATTTTTCCCCTGTTGCTGAACAGTAGCAGTTAGT